>NC_084615.1:32470718-32733218 GCF_033978795.1 Nerophis ophidion
AATCTTTTAATGCTAGACATGGGGAGACCCGAAAATAATACGTTACAGTAGTCGAGGCGAGACGTAACAAACGCATGGATAATGATCTCAGCGTCTTTAGTGGACAGAATGGAACGAATTTTAGCGATATTACGAGGATGAAAGAAGGCCGTTTTAGTAACGCTTATAATGTGTGACTCAAAGGAGAGAGTTGGGTCGAAGATAATACCCAGATTCTTTACCGTGTCGCCTTGTTTAATTGTTTGGTTTTCAAATGTTAGAGTTGTATTATTAAATAGAGGTCGGTGTCTAGCAGGACCGATAATCAGCATTTCCGTTTTTTTAGCGTTGAGTTGCAAAAAGTTAGCGGGGATCCATTGTTTAATTTCATTAAGACACGCCTCCAGCTGACTACAATCCAGCATGTTGGTCAGCTTTAGGGGCATGTAGAGTTGGGTGTCATCAGCATAACAGTGAAAGCTAACACCGTATTTGCGTATGATGTCACCTAGCGGCAGCATGTAGATGCTGAAGAGTGCAGGGCCAAGGACCGAACCCTGGGGAACTCCACACGTTACCTTAACGTGTGGAGTTTTCCAAGATGGCGCTGCTGTAGTGGCTGCTGTAGGCAGGAGCTCTGTGCTCTTGTATCATCCTTTTGTGTTTCCCTCTTGTTTTCATGTGTTATTATATTTTTTTGCCTTTTGGTCCGGGACCCTTTGGGACTGTGTGACAAGGGGTGTCACTTTCGTGACCTCTGTGGTGCTTTTTTTGTGGACTTCTGGATCTGCCTCCCGGGAGCCTTTTGGCCATGGAGACCAGCTGCTGGGTCTCTGCCACACCGGAGTCGCTTTGGAGGGACTGGAGGAGATGCGGATGAGGGGACAGGGCTGCGGAGCTGGCACTGAGCGCTGGGACGGAGAGGCTTCGCTGTGTCTTGGCTGGGTGAGCAGGTGTCGGACACCTCAGTCTCCTTGGACGTATCCTCGCTCATCCATGCGGCCTGGACACTGGCCGGGAGTGGAGTCGGCTGTCCTGGTTGCTTTGTTGGGTCTGCTCCTGTCTCTGGCCATCCTCCCTCCTCCCCAGCGGACGATGGCGCGGAACACCGCAGAGGCCACCACAGTGGATATGTTTCTTTTACTTTTTATTCATAGCTGTATGTAGAAGTGTCTGGTTGTATCTGCTGCTTTAATGTCCTTTGTGTTCTTTGATGTTTGATGTTTCCCTCTTACAGACATGTAAGAGGAGTGTGTACTATGGCTATGAGTTGTTGTTTTTTTCCCTTGGCCTCAGTCTGCACCGCCTCTCCAGGGCCCAGGCTAAGACCGATTTTTTTATTTTATTTTAATCTTCTATTTTTTTCTCCCCCCCTTGTTTACCTGTATCTCATCTTTTTTTGTAAGGGGCGCTGGAAGCCGGCAGACCCGTCAGCGATCCTGTTCTGTCTCCCTTTAATGTTTGTCTGATCTTGAATGGGATTGTGCTGAAAATTGTAATTTTCCTGAAAGAACTCTCCTGACGGAATAAATAAAGTACTATCTAATCTATCTAGTCCGAGGTAACATTGTCATGGGAGACGCACTGCATCCTGTCAGTAAGATAAGAGTTAAACCAAGACAGGGCTAAGTCTGACATACCAATTCGTGTTTTTATACGTTCTAATAAAATATTATGATCGACGGTATCGAAAGCAGCGCTAAGATCGAGGAGCAGCAACATAGATGACGCATCAGAATCCATCGTTAGCAATAGATCATTAGTCATTTTTGCAAGGGCTGTCTCCGTATAGTGATTTGCCCTGAAACCGGATTGAAAGGTTTCACATAGATTGTTAGACGCTAAGTGTTCATTTAACTGCTCCGCAACAAATTTTTCGAGGATTTTTGAAATAAAGGGAAGGTGAGACACCGGTCGGTAGTTTACCTTGAGGTCAGGATCGAGGTTAGGTCTTTTAAGAAGAGGATGAATAACTGCTTTTTTGAATGCTAGGGGAACAGTGCCCGAGGAAAGTGATAAGTTTATAATATTTAGCACTGATGGACCTACCCCGCGACCCCGAAAGGGAATAAGCGGTAGAAAATGGATGGATGGATGGACCTAATAATACAAATAGCTCCTTGATAAGTTTCCCAGGAAGAGGGTCAAGTAAACATGTTGTTTGTTTTATTCCATTTACACGTTGTAACAATTCCTCTGTTATTTCCTCAAAATGAGAGAAACTATTTTGGAGGGCAGTATCCGCCGTATATACAGTCGTATCTGTGTTAATAGAACCCAGTTGTAGCTGGGACGCATTGTCTTTAATCTCCTTTCTAATGACTTCAATTTTCTTATTAAACAATTGCATAAAGTCATCAGCTGAGTGGATGGAGCTACTGGAAGGGGTCCCTTGTTGGGTTAGCGATGCTACCGTACTAAACAAAAATTTAGGATCGATTTTATTACGGTGGATGAGATTTGAGTAATTAGCTTTAGCTAAGGTAAGCATGCGTTAATAAGTTATTAAACTATCACTCCATGCTTGATGGTGCACCTCAAGTTTAGTCGTGCGCCATTTGCGTTCCAGCTTTCTACATAATAATTTCTGAGCTCTAGTTTCTTCTGTAAACCACGGGGTACACTTTTTTGGAGCCTTTTTTAACTTTAGCGGTGCTATGTTATCAATGGTTTTGCGCAGGGCGTCGTTAAAGTTGTTAGTGAGGTTATAAATAGAGCCCACATATTTTGGGAATGGTGCCATTACCGAGGGCAGTAGGTCAGCAAGAGTTGTCGTTGTGGCCGTATTAATGTTGCGGCTGCTATAGCAGTTATTTATATTATCAGTTTGACGAACATGCGTCCTAACTTCGAATTTTATAAGGTAATGATCGGACAATACTTTAGTATACGGGAGTATCGTAATTTTGGAAACGGTGATACCCCTGACAAGCACTAGGTCTATTGTATTACCGTTGCGATGCGTGGGTTCATTTATTATTTGTGTAAGACCACAGCTATCAATTATAGTCTGGAGCGCTACGCACGGTGGGTCCGATGGGGTATTCATATGGATATTAAAGTCCCCCATTATGATTATATTATCGGCGTGCGTCACTAGATCAGCAACGAACTCTGAGAATTCATTGATAAAGTCCGAATAGGGCCCTGGGGGGCGGTAGATAACAGCCAGGTGTGCCAGACCTCATAGTAAGCACCTCAAACTATTTATATTTAATATTTATGTTAGGACTAAGGTTAAAGTTTTCGTTGTATATTAGTGCGACCCCCCGACCCCTTTTAAGGGGACGGGCAATATGCGCATGTGTAAAGTTAGGAGGACATGCCTCATTTAGCGCAAAAAAGTCGTTTGGTTTAAGCCAGGTTTCGCTGAGACCGATGACGTTAAGATTGTTGTCTCTGATGATATCATTAACTAACAACGTTTTGGGAGACAATGATCTTATGTTTAAAAACCCTATATTATAGGTAGTGGGCTGTTTTAGGGAATTTTTGATCAAATTATCCGTAGTAGCAATATTAATAATGTTGTGTTTATTATGCCCAGTGCATTTAGTATAATTACGACCATATCTAGGAATTGATACGACGGGAATTTTCCCATTGTTTGTTTGTTGCTTTGATAAACTGACCGCATCATAGTTTGCCACCTCAGTAGAACACATGTCCAACTCTGAAACAATCAAAGCAGAAAAAACTTGTTCTAATTCAACTGACTCCTTACCCAGACCAGTAGTCTCGCATCTTCCATTTAAATCCGGCTTCAGGATCGAGGGAAGTGGTGTTCTGTGGGGATTAGCCTTCTGCTTTGTCTTTAGCCCCGCTCGGCATCCGCGTTTCCGATCACACCGCTGGCGTCTGCTCCGTGGACGGCCCCCGCTGCTACTATACTCCCCTGCTTCACAGGCCGCTGGATGTAGCCGCCGAAGTAGTCCCGTGCTAGGTAGCAGGTCTAGCAAACACGCGTCTATCAGTCCAAAACGGCCCGATCCGTCCACATCCAGAAGTGTCTGGCGGTCGTACGTGATCATACACATATATATACATACATATATATAGATATATATATGCATGTATATATATGTATATACTGTATAAATATATATTTATGTATATGTATGTATATATACATATATATATGTATGTATATACTGTATATATATATATTTATGTATATGTATATATATGTATATACACATATATATATACATATATATATATATATGTGTATATATATATATTTATGTGTGTGTATATATATATATGTATATATTTGTGTATATATGTATATATATACACACACACACATCTATATATATATTTGTGTATATATATGTATATATATACACACACACACATATATATATATTTGTGTATATATGTATATATATACACACACACACACATATATATATATATATATATATATATATATATATATATATATGTATAGTGTGTTGTGTCACCCCCGGGATTTACGAGGACCAGACAGGCAGGAGTAGCAGGTAAGATTTGATTTAATGTATAAAATGATAAAAGGACACTGATACAAATGCAAAAGAAAGCGCGTGCAATGCACAGGGAGCTAGGCTAAACACTAGCACTGAATAAAAAGTCCACAGAAGCGCGTGTCGAGCGCACAGAAGCTAAGGAGGAACTTAGCAAGCCAGAACAGGACAAACTTAACCAAACGTGCGTGTTGCATAGAGCAAGTGACGAACCCAGGCAGAACAAAGGGAGGAGGCAGCTTTAAATACAGAAACAATAATCAGAAACAGGTGTGCGTCAAACGGCCAATGCAGGTGGACAAATCAAGTCATGGTGACAAAAACAAACAAGGAAGTGCACCAACTAAGAATCGGAAGCATCAATGAACCAACAAGATAAACTCAAAAGACTCAAAACCAAATAATGTAAGATCCGAGCGGTGGATCTTAACATATATGTATATATGTATATATATGTGTATTTGTGTTTGTATGTATGTATGTGTATTAGAGATGCGTGGATAGGCAATTATATCACCCGCAACCGCCTCACTAAAGTCGTCATCCACCCGCAATCCACCTGAACCAACACTTCATCAAAGCCACACCCACCTGCCACCCGCCCGTTGTTATATATCTAATATAGACGATGCAAGGCATTAGTGAGGTTTGAAAGTGTAACTCCCTCCAAATAGCACAGACACGATGGCTTTCTTGAACTGATTCATTTGAAGGCTTCCTTTCCCTTCAAATTCACCGTGAAAACTGTAATAAATTAAGGACGTTACACACATAAAAATAATAACATACACAGCATGTGGATCAAAAATTTTACCAAGTAAAATACCAACAAATGACAAATACCTCGTTGGCCATACCCGGAAGTAGCTTCCTTACATCCGTCGACAGACCAAACGAGACACTTCAAAATAAAAGTATGCCCACATACTGTTTCAAAGAGTGCTGCTCGTTTTTCGTATGTGGGTGACAACATTTAACTATTTATAAATGGTAGATTTCTATAGGCTAGTAAGGTAAAGTGTTGTACCTGACAAGTTTGGGCTACCTTGCTTCTGCAGCCTTCATCAGAGGTGTCACGTGATGTTAGCGTGACGTTGTCTGTGACGTGTTATATGGATTGTACCATCGAAAGTTGTCAGGTACAACACTTTACCTACTAGCCTATATAAATCAACCATATATAAATACACGTCAGTAGGCTAAATGAACCTCTTCAACATAACATTTAACTATGTATAATGTAGCGCCTGGCTATGTGGTGTTAGCCAATGACTTTGGCTGGGGGGCGGGACTTCCGGGAGACATAGGGAAGTGACGTTTTCGACAGGAAGTGAGAGTTTGCGTTGTCCCGGGAAAAGCGTTAGACACATGAGAGCTGTTGTGTGGTTGTATTACATCTTGTGCCATAAAGACAAGACAAACGAAGAAGTTTTATGAGCCTAAATTCCTGGGATTATTACAATATTTTATTCCGAATTGGTTCAACCGCCACCCGCCCGAATCTATTTATAATCAATTTTTTCGTCATGTCACCCACCCGACCCGCGGACTCCTCGTTTGTGACCGCAAACCGCGCATCTCTAATGTGTATGTATGTATGTGTATATGTGTGTATGTATATGTATGGGTGCATGTATGTATTATATGTACATATATGTATATGTATATATATACATATATGTATATATATATATATCTATATGTATATAATATATATGTATATATGTATGTATACTTATATGTGTATGTATACGTATATGTATATATATACATATATATACACATATTTACGTATATATCTATACATATATGTATATTTATACGTATATATGTGTGTATATTTATATTTGTATATATGTACATTTATTTATATATATATATATATATATATATATATTTTTTTTTTTTTTTTGTGTGTATATATGTGTATATGTATGAATATATATATATTTATGTTTTGTTTGATGTACAGTAATGTGTGTATCACTTTATATTGTGGTCAGAGTGGACAAATACCGTTTACCCAAATCTGAGCTTTGGACGAGGCTGAAACCCATTATTTATATTTATATTGTATATTTTGAAGAAATTGGCTTCACTATAGAAACCCATCCATCCATCCATTTTCTACCGTTTAAAAGTATAAGTTGAAAAACTTATACGGGTGTTACCATTTAGTGGTCAATTGTACAGAATATGTACTGTACTATGCAATCTACTAATAAAAATTGTAATCAATTTAATCAATCAATCCTTAACTTTTGTCTAATGATTATGCTTTTTTGAGGATATCTATATTACAAAAATGCCAGCATTTCCTCCATAATATTTTCAGCACAACCGAACAGGGGAGCCACAATTAGGACCCCAATTGGGACTCAATCTGCTCCTGTGTATAAATGAAGACACTTCTTTGTTGTGCTGTTGGAAAGTCAATCTGCAGTCGATCAATTCGTCCCAACCTTGAGGCGAGCGAACCACTACTTCCCTAACGCCCCTCAATCGCGTCTAGATGGATTGAGAACACCAGCAATGGCGTGTCCATGATTGGCATGCAGGGAGCATGGCCGACATGTACACTTTGTTGTCTCCCCTCATTTTGATGGTAATTGCTCAGCCTCCTCTTTTTCCCCCTTCTCCAGTGTATCGCAACAAGTTATTCATAATTTCTCAGCCCCTCCTGTGTCCGCTCGTACTCACTGCATCCAGTTTGTCTTCATCCACTCTGTCTCCGTCTCCATTTTTGTCTTCATTATCTTTCTCACCTCAGCTGCGCTCCTTTGTCACCCGTAAGGCGGGAGTGGAGGATAACTAAGATTCTATCACGGCCGTCTCATGAATAGGTTATGCGGATGTCGCTGACACCGCTGCACCTCCATAAATACGCTGCTTATTACCTGCCTGATTCACGGCACATCGTGGCTAAAGAGCACGTCTCGTAAAAGATACCACCGACTGAATATTAACGTGATGGCATGACAGTGGTTTTCGTTAATCATCCGTGCCAAAAGGTCGCCGAAATTTTCCGAAGAAATAATGTACAGTAGGTAGGAAATTCACATGGCCCCATTTGTCATGGTTTACCTGACACATAAAACGTGACAAATTGGGGGCAACGCATTATCCACTTTAGTCATCAGACAGCAGTATATTGTTGCATACCTTAAAATGTCTTGTAGCTTTGACTACAGCGTCAGTTGCTTTGTAGAGTGATGCTTTCCATCATTTTCGGCAGAATGCATTGCAAAATGGTCAACCCACAAACTCGAGATCCACCCAAGAATGCTAAACGGGTTCTACTTGTACAGCACTTTTCTACCTTTTTAAGGAACTCAAAGCGTTTCCACGTTTACCTATTCACACACACATTCACACACTGATGGTGGGAGCTGCCATGCAAGGCGCTAACCAGGACACATCAGGAGCAAGGGTGAAGTGTCTTGCTCAAGGACACAACGGACGTGACCAGGATGGCAGAAGGTGGGGATTGAACCAGGAACCCTCAGGTTGATGGCACAGCCACTCTCCCAACTGTGCTAAATGAATCCATTCTCTATTGTACAATGAATTAACCCGTTCCAGAGAACCAAAAACATCAACAGAATTGTATAGAGAATAACAATAATAGACTTTAATTTAATAGTAAATGGCAAGGGTCCCCAAAATATCAGGTTGGAAAAAATAAACTTTTTTTTTTTTATTGTGTTTTTTTTAAAATCTGTCCTTTTTGAAAAGCTTAAACAATGGTCTCCTCAGTTCCCAATGTTTACTGAGTGTTGTTAAAAGGAAAGGCTATGTAACACAGTGGTAAAAAATGCCCCCGTGCCAACTTTTTTGCAATGTATTGCTGCCATTAACTTCCAAGTTAATGATTACCTCCCAACCCTGAGGGTTCCTGGTTCAATACCCACCTTCTACCATCCACTTTTATTGTTTGGCTTTTAACACTACGTGAGTTGTGTGGTCCTCTGTGTTTTCTGTGTTTATTTTTTATTTTATTTGGATTTCTATTGATTGTTTGAATTGGTTTTACCCTTAAAAATCGTTTTTAATCATATTTTTTAAATTATTATTATTTTTATATTTGTTTTATTTTTTATTCAGTCATTGGTGGAGCTAAGGATATTTGAATATTGTTTTCAAAATTGTTGTGCAGCACTTTGGAAACATTTATGTTGTTTAAATGTGCTATACAAATAAAGTGGAGTGGATTGGATTGGATCTTAGTCACGTCCGTTGTGTCCTTGAGCAAGACACTTCACCCTTGCTCCTGATGGGTTCTGGTTAGGGCCTTGCATGGCAGCTCCCGCCATCAATGTGTGAATGTGTGTGTGAATGGGTGAATGTGGAAATAGTGTCAAAGCGCTTTGAGTTCATTAAAAAAGGTAGAAAAGCGCTATACAAGTATAACCCATTTACCATTTATTTGCACACAAAAAAATGTTTCTCAGTTCCAACATTAAATATCTTGTCTTTGCAGTCTATTCAATTGAATATAATTTGAAAAGGATTTGCAAATCATTGTTTTTTTGCTTGATTGAGACTTTTATTAGTAGATTGCACAGTACAGTACATATTCAGTACAATTGACCCCTAAATGGTAACACCCCAATACGTTTTTCAACTTGTTTAAGTCGGGGTCCACGTTAATCAATTAATGGTAATGTCCGTCCATCCGTTTTCTACCGCTTGTCCCGTTCAGGGTCGCAGGGGGTCGCTGGAGCCTATCTCAGCTGCATTCGGTAATGTATTCTGTTTTTATTTACGAATTACACTACGTGCCAACGTAACTGGTTTTGGATTTTGTAGAATAGAACAGTGGTTCTCAAATGGGGGTACGCGTACCCCTGGGGGTACTTGAAGGTATGCCAAGGGGTACGTGAGATTTTTTTTTTAATATTCTAAAAATAGCAAGAATTCAGAAATCCTTTATAAAATGTATTTATTGAATAATACTTCAACAAAATATGAATGTAAGTTCATAAACTGTGGGGAAAAAAATGCAACAATGCAATATTCGGTGTTGACAGCTAGATTTTTCCATAAATATTGATGTTAAAGATTTCTTTTTTTTTTTGTGAAGAATTGTTTATAATTAAGTTCATGAATCCAGATGGATCTCTATTACAATCCCCAAAGAGGGCACTTTAAGTTGATGATTATTTATTTATAATTGAATCACTTGTTTATTTTTCAACAAGTTTTTAGTTATTTCTAAATCTTTTTTTCCAAATAGTTCAAAAAAGACCACTACAAATGAGAAATATTTTGCACTGTTATACAATTTAATAAATCAGAAACTGATGTAATGGTGCTGTATTTTACTTCTTTATCTCTTTTTTTTCAACCAAAAATGCTCATTTCAGGAAGCATTTTATTTCTTCTCATGAGATAATTCTAAGTGAAATCTCTTTTTTCCCTCCATTTTACTGAAAAAAGGTTGAGGACCACTGGAATAGATCCCATCTTCTACCTTCAGCTGCTGTAATTTAGCGTTGTGCACAATCCACATTCCATCCATAATAAATCCTTCTGTTTTTACTGATTCTGACTCACGCGGGCCCTTTCACCAACTACTTTTTGTTCTACACTCCTCTGGGCTCTCCCAAAGGGAGTGGTAACACCGTGTGAACATTTTTTATGTATAAAAGAAGCTGCAGCTATCACATGCCTGTGAAACTCCTGAAATATCTTCTTGTATCCCTCCAGCAGCAGCAGCAGTATTGGTGCGGCTGATAAAGAGCTTATTATGGGATTACATCTTCCTCTACCTGGGTTGAAAAGACTTTAGTATGACCTCAAGTCTTTTGTGGAATATCTCTCTGATCAGTTGAAGGTGCTCCTAATCAGCTCCGTAATCACCTGGAAACTCACATATCCCATGCATCCCCCCTTTATAAAAAAGGAAGCAAATTAGAACCTGGTAACTACCGACCTGTTTCTATTCTCAGTTCCATTTCGAAAGTAATGGAGAAAATAGTTTATGAACAGGTTGATAGATACCTTGCTACTAATAAACTAATGTACAAATTCCAATCCGGCTTCAAAACTAACCACTCCACTGACACTTGCCTTCTCTATCTGACCGACCACATCAAACATGAGGTGGACGCGGGCAAATACTGCGGCATGGTCATGCTGGACATTCAGAAGGCCTTTGACATCGTTGACCACGCTATACCGTTGAATAAGCTCAGAGCAATCGGATTCGACGAAACCTCATCGAGCTGGATGCAATCTTACTTGGAGGGGAGGAAACAGGTGGTAGAGGTGAACGGCACTATGTCCCCTCCCCTCTCAGTAAGCTGTGGAGTCCCCCAAGGCAGTATACTAGGACCTTTACTGTTCCTAATATACGTGAATGACATGCCATCAGCATGCCACTGTGAATTGTTCCTGTTTGCGGATGACTCGGCCCTGCTGGTATCCGGCAAGGACAAGTCACAGGTGGAACAAATCCTCAGTGCTGAACTCCTCAATATTTGCACCTGGCTTGCTGACAACAAGCTATCCATACACTTAGGTAAAACGGAATCCATCCTATTTGGGTCCCATATCAAACTTAAGAAGGTCAGTGACTTCACTATAAAAGTGGGTGACATTGTTATCACCAGGAAGGATGAGATCACCTACCTAGGTTCCATTCTAGAGGCTAATCTTTCCTGTGATAAAATGGCAACCAAGGTGATCAAAAAGGTCAACCAAAGAACGAGATTCCTCTACAGAATGTCCTCTCTGGTCAACAAAAGCACCTTGAGGATTCTAGCGGGAACTCTCATTCAACCCTTCTTCGATTACGCTTGCACCTCCTGGTACCCCAGCACCTCCAAAACCCTCAAATCTAGACTCCAAATATCCCAGAATAAGCTAATCTGGTTAATTTTAGACCTCCACCCCAGATCACACCTCAATCCAACCCACTTCTCCAAAGTGGGCTGGCTCAGGGTGGAGGACAGAGTAAAACAACTTGCACTGAGCCTAGTCTATAAAATCCGCTACACCTCCTTGATACCGAAGTACATGTCAAATTACTTCCTTAACGTAAATGACCACCATAACCACAACACCAGGGGTAGCTCCACAAACCACGTTAAACCCAGATTCCGATCTAACAAAGGTCTTAACTCATTCTCTTTCTATGCCACATCAATGTGGAATGCACTCCCAACAGGTATAAAAGTAAGTGCATCTCTATATTCCTTCAAAACCGCTCTAAAACAACACCTCCAGGCAACTTCAACACTTTACTAATACCCTCCTCCATTCACATCCCATCTCCCCGGATTATAAACAACTCAACTGTACTTCTAATGTATATACTTGTTCTCATGCTATCTGAACTCACTATGTTCACTGCTGGCTGTACATATCCTACTAAGTAAAACCTACACTGTTTCAATGTCCATTTCTCTGTTGATGCAATTGTTGATGACTGAAGTTCTGATATCAACCAAAGCTCCTCATCCCACCCCCCGGATTGTAAATAATGTAAATAATTCAAAGTATATACTATGATGATTAACTTGTGTGATGACTGTATTATGTTGATAGTATATATTTGTACCATGAATTGATTAATGTGGACCCCGACTTAAACAAGTTGAAAAACTTATTGGGGTGTTACCATTTAGTGGTCAATTGTACGGAATATGTACTGTACTGTGCAATCTACTAATAAAAGTATCAATCAATCAATCAATCAAAATTGCATGAGACAATTACAAAGTCAAGGGAGGCCTTAAACCAGGCAGACGCTGCTGGAATTTAGAAACATCCATCCATTTACTACCGCTTACTCCCCTTGGGGTCGCGGGAGGCGTTGGTGCCTATCTATCAATGTTTATTTATATCAGGGGTAGGGAACCTATGGCTCCAGAGCCAGATGTGGCTCTTTTGATGACTGCATCTGGCTCTCTTGTAATCACAGTGTTGAAAATAATGTTCAAAATATAAAACATTCTCATGCATTTTTAATCCATCCATCCGTTTCTACCGCACTTGTTCAAGAAGTTGCGTTAAAGGTAAGAAGTTATTTATTTATTATTGGTTAGTGTGGGGCTTGCCCTCCTGGGGTTTCTTCAGACCCCCAAGCACCGACATGAGAGCCTGTTTCAGAGTTACAATATTGTTTTAATTTTCAATAAGTCTCTCAGTTGCTTTCCAGCAAAAATATTTCCAGCCCCAACCCAGTCTCTCCTCCTGGCTGCTGCTTATAACAGAGCGACAGGTGATTAGATAACAAGGCCCAGGTGGGCCTTCTACGCACCTGTCGCTGCAGGCCCGCAGGCCACGCCCACCTCCGAAGTTAGCAGAATAACAATGGTATTACAAAGAATAAGATACCTATTATACTCTAGAAATGTTGGTTTTACTTAAAAATGCACGTGTTTAGTTGTGTTCAGTGTTAAAAAAAATATTATATGGCTCTTACGGAAATATATTTTAAAATATTTGGCTTTTTGGCTCTCTCAGCCAAGAAGGTTCCCGACCCCTGATTTATATAGCCCTAAATCACAAGTGTCTCAAAGGGCTGCATAAGCCACAACGACATCCTCAGTTCAGATCCCAAATCCGGGCAAGGAAAAACTCACAACCCAGTGGGATGTCAACGTGAATGACTATTAGAAACTTTGGAAAGGACCCACCCCCTCTAGGGGAGACTGGGTGCAATGGACGTCGAGTGGGTCTAACACAGGGGTCACCAACGCGGCGCCCGCGAGCACCAGGTAGCCCGTAAGGACCAGATGAGTCGCCCGCTGGCCTGTTCTAAAAATAGCTCAAATAGCAGCACTTACCAGTGAGCTGCCTCTATTTTTTTTTTTACATTTTATTTATTTACTAGCAAGCTGGTCTGTCTTCGCTCGACATTTTTAATTCTAAGAGTGACAAAACTCAAATAGAATGTGAAAATCCAAGAAAATATTTCAAAGACTTGGTCTTATCTTGTTTAAATAAATTCATCTATTTTTTTACTTTGCTTCTTATAACTTTCAGAAAGACAATTTTAGAGAAAAAATACAACCTTGAAAATGATTGTAGGATTTTTAAACACATATACCTTTTTTACCTTTTAAATTGAGGACCGGATCGTTCTGTCACGAACACGCAAAAGCCTCGGCCGACGGCGTGCAGCTAGCTAGCTGCTAAGCTAACGAGGCTAGCGGAGAAAGGCAGCGCCGGTCTGAAGGAAGCTTCTCCCCCGCCACCGTGACCACCACTTCCCGAAGACAGCTGGCACTCCACTCGGCGACGGAAAGTTTCTGTGAGTATGGCTTCCTGCGCTTCGTGCACTTTACTCATGGATAGGTTGGCTTTGCTAGAGAGCCGTGTCCGCCAGTTAGAGCAGTGTAATTTCGTAACTTTAGATGTTGCGGACACATCTGCTAGCGTTAGCTGTAGCGAGCTAACTAGCCCAGCTTGTAGCAGCCCTAACCGGCCTACAAGCTACGGTGTACCGGTTGAGACGCATAATAGATTTAGCCCTTTAGCTAGTCCTACACCCCAGTCTACCGGGCACCACACTTTAGTTATAGGGGACTCCATCACCCGAAACATAAAGCTTAGCAAACCAGCCACAATTAAGTGTATTCCCGGGGGCAGAGCACCTGACATTGAAGCTAATCTTAGGGAGCTAACTCGCAACAGGTCTAGTAAGCACGTACGGCAGGCTAACCGCACCACTAGTTATGCGAATATAGTAATACACGTTGGCTCCAATGACGTTAGGATGAGACAATCAGAGATTACAAAGAGAAACATAGCCAGGGCTTGTAATCTCGCCAGAAAGATGTCCAGGCATCGAGTAATTGTCTCTGGCCCCCTGCCTGGGAGAGGCAATGATGAGAGATATAGCAGATTAGTCTCTCTTAACAGGTGGCTGGATAGCTTCTGCAGACAACAGGGATTTACGTTTATTGATAATTGGCCCTCTTTCTGGGGCAAACCTGGCTTGCTGAGGAGAGACGGCCTCCACCCTAACCAGGAAGGCGCTATCCTCTTGTCTCGGAACATAGACTTCGCATTGAGCCACATTTGACTAACTGCACTAGAGCAAGCCCGGTCACAGGCAATTACAGAGCCTACTAGCCTGGGTATGGAGTCAGTTAAGTTAGAACTAGCCAGCGCCAGGCTGGATGATCCCTGTACACATAGCAATTTTCGTAGAATAATACACAACTCACAAAATGTTTTTTCTACTGTGTCTATGACTTCGTCAGAGTTAGACATGCGTTCTACTGAGGTGGCAAATTATGATGCGTTCAGTTTATCGCAGCGCCAAGTAGACAATCTGAAAATTCCCGTCATATCAATTCCTAGATATGGTCGTAATTATTTTAAGTACACTGCGCATAATAAACGCAACATTATTAATATTGCTACTACGGATAATTGTATCAACAACTCCTTAAAACAGCCCACTACCTATAATATGGGCTTTCTAAACATCAGATCTTTGTCTCCCAAAACGTTATTAGTCAATGAGGTCATTAGAGACAACAACCTTAACGTCATCGGTCTTAGCGAAACCTGGCTTAAACCAGACGACTTTTTTGCGATAAATGAGGCATCCCCTCCTAACTATACGAATGCGCATATTGCCCGTCACCTCAAAAGGGGAGGGGGTGTCGCACTAATATACAACGAAAACTTTAACTTTAGTCCTAACTTAAATAATAAATATAAATCGTTTGAGGTGCTTTCTATGAGGTCTGCCACACCTCTGCCTCTGTGCCTGGCCGTTATCTACCGCCCCCCAGGGCCCTATTCGGACTTTATTAGTGAATTCTCAGAGTTTGTTGCTGATCTAGTGACGCACGCCGATAATATAATTATAATGGGGGACTTTAATATCCATATGAATACCCCATTGGACCCACCGTGCGTGGCGCTCCAGACTATAATTGATAGCTGTGGTCTTACACAAATAATAAATGAACCGACGCATCGCAGCGGTAATACGATAGACCTAGTGCTTGTCAGAGGTATCACCGTCTCCAAAGTTATGATACTCCCGTATACTAAAGTAATGTCCGATCATTACCTTATAAAATTCGAAGTTCAGACTCATGTTCGGCAAGCTAATAATAATAATAACTGCTATAGCAGCCGCAACATTAATGCTGCCACAACGACGACTCTTGCGGACCTACTGCCCTCGGTAATGGCACCGTTCCCAAAGTATGTGGGCTCTATTGATAACCTCACTAACAACTTTAACAACGCCCTGCGCGAAACCATTGATAGTATAGCACCGCTGAAGTTAAAAAAGGCTCCAAAAAGGCGTACGCCATGGTTTACTGAAGAAACTAGAGCTCAGAAATTATTATGTAGAAAGCTGGAACGCAAATGGCGCACGACTAAACTTGAGGTGCACCATCAAGCATGGAGTGATAGTTTAATAACTTATAAACGCATGCTTACCTTAGCTAAAACTAATTATTACTCAAATCTCATCCGCATTAATAAAAACGATCCAAAATTTTTGTTTAGTACAGTAGCATCGCTAACCCAACAAGGGACTCCTTCCAGTAGCTCCACCCATTCGGCAGATGACTTTATGAAGTTCTTTAATAACAAAATTGAACTTATTAGAAAGGAGATTAAAGACAATGCGTCCCAGCTACAACGGGGTTATAGTAACACAGATACGATTGTATATACGGCGGATACTGCAAATATCCAAAATAGTTTCTCTCGTTTTGATGAAATAACATTAGAAGGATTGTTACAACGTGTAAATGGAATAAAACAAACAACATGTTTACTTGACCCACTTCCTGGGAAACTTATCAAGGAGCTTTTTGTATTATTAGGTCCATCAGTGCTAAATATTATAAACTTATCACTTTCCTCGGGCACTGTTCCCGTTGCATTCAAAAAAGCGGTTATTCATCCTCTCCTTAAAAGACCTAACCTCGATCCAGACCTCATGGTAAACTACCGACCGGTGTCTCACCTTCCCTTTATTTCGAAAATCCTCGAAAAAATTGTTGCGGAGCAGCTAAATGAGCACTTAGCGTTTAACAATCTATGTGAAACCTTTCAATCCGGTTTCAGGGCAAATCACTCGACTGAGACAGCCCTCGCAAAACTGACTAATGATCTATTGCTAACGATGGACTCTGATGCGTCATCTATGTTGCTGCTCCTCGATCTTAGCGCTGCTTTCGATACCGTCGATCATAATATTTTATTAGAGCGTATCAAAATACGAATTGGTATTTCAGACTCAGCCCTGTCATGGTTTAACTCTTATCTTACTGATAGGATGCAGTGCGTCTCCTATAACAGTGTGACCTCGGACTATGTTAAGGTAACGTGTGGAGTTCCCCAGGGTTCGGTCCTTGGCCCTGTACTCTTCAGCATCTACATGCTGCCGCTAGGTGACGTCATACGCAAATACGGTATTAGCTTTCACTGTTATGCTGATGACACCCAACTTTACATGCCCCTAAAGCTGACCAACACGCCGGACTGTAGTCAGTTGGAAGCGTGTCTTAATGAAATTAAACAATGGATGTCCGCTAACTTTTTGCAACTTAATGCCAAAAAAACGGAAATGCTGATTATCGGTCCTGCTAGACACCGACCTCTATTTAATAATACAACTTTAACATTTGACAACCAAATAATAAAACAAGGTGACTCTGTAAAAAATCTGGGTATTATCTTCGACCCAACTCTCTCCTTTGAGTCACACATTAAAAGCGTTACTAAAACGGCCTTCTTTCATCTCCGTAATATCGCTAAAATTCGCTCCATTTTGTCCACTAAAGACGCCGAGATCATTATCCATGCGTTTGTTACGTCTCGTCTCGATTACTGTAACGTATTATTTTCGGGTCTCCCCATGTCTAGCATTAAAAGATTACAGTTGGTACAAAATGCGGCTGCTAGACTTTTGACAAGAACAAGAAAGTTTGATCATATTACGCCTGTACTGGCTCACCTGCACTGGCTTCCTGTGCACTTAAGATGTGACTTTAAGGTTTTACTACTTACGTATAAAATACTACACGGTCTAGCTCCATCCTATCTTGCCGATTGTATTGTACCGTATGTCCCGGCAAGAAATCTGCGTTCAAAAGACTCCGGCTTATTAGTGATTCCTAGAGCTCAAAAAAAGTCTGCGGGCTATAGAGCGTTTTCCGTTCGGGCTCCAGTACTCTGGAATGCCCTCCCGGTAACAGTTCGAGATGCTACCTCAGTAGAAGCATTTAAGTCTCATCTTAAAACTCATCTGTATACTCTAGCCTTTAAATAGACCTCCTTTTTAGACCAGTTGATCTGCCGCTTCTTTTCTTTCTCCTATGTCCCCCCCTCCCTTGTGGAGGGGGTCCGGTCCGATGACCATGGATGAAGTACTGACTGTCCAGAGTCGAGACCCAGGATGGACCGCTCGTCGGGACCCAGGATGGACCGCTCGCCTGTATCGGTTGGGGACATCTCTACGCTGCTGAGCCGCTTGAGATGGTTTGCTGTGGACGGGACTCTCACTGCTGTCTAGGAGCCACTATGGATTGAACTTTCACAGTATCATGTTAGACCCGCTCGACATCCATTGCTTTCGGTCCCCTAGAGGGGGGGGGTTGCCCACATCTGAGGTCCTCTCCAAGGTTTCTCATAGTCAGCATTGTCGCTGGCGTCCCACTGAATGTGAATTCTCCCTGCCCACTGGGTGTGAGTTTTCCTTGCCCTTTTGTGGGTTCTTCCGAGGATGTTGTAGTCGTAATGATTTGTGCAGTCCTTTGAGACATTTGTGATTTGGGGCTATATAAATAAACATTGATTGATTGATTGATTGAAATTCCTTCCTCTTCTTTCCTGACAATTTAAATCAATGTTCAAGTATTTTTTTTTTATTGTAAAGAATAATAAATACATTTTAGTTTAATTCTTAATTTTAGCTTGTGTTTTTTCGACGAATAATATTTGTGAAATATTTCTTCAAATCAAGAAAATCTGTAAAATCAAATTTAATTCTTATTTCAAAGTATTTTGAATTTCTTTTAAAGTGTTTGTTCTGGAAAATCTAAAATAAATTATTATTTGTCTTTGTTAGAAATATAGCTTGGTCCAATTTGTTATATGTTCTAACAAAGTGCAGATTGGATTTTAACCTATTCAAAACATGTCATCAAATTAATCTTAATCAGGAAAAATTACTAATGATGTTCCATAAATAATTTTTTTTATTTTTTCAAAAAGATTCAAATTAGCTAGTTTTTCACTTCATTTTTTTCGGTTGAATTTCGAATTTTAGAGAGTTGAAATTGAAAATAAACTATGTTTCAACATTAAATATTCATTTTTTTCGCGTTTTCTCCTCTTTTAAACCGTTCAATTAATTGTTTTTTTCATCATTTAATCTCTACAAAAAACCTTCCGTAAAGGGAAAATAAATGTACGACGGAATGACAGACAGAAATACCCATTTTATATATATATATATATATATATATATATATATATATATATATATATATATATATATATATATATATATATATATATATACATATATATATATAATATTAATTTTTTCCAACAACCAAAATCAAACCTAGGTTGATTAGCTCAAGGTTTGCATCAAGTCCATATATGTACAGTATCTCTCATTTCAGGAAGCATTTTCTTTCTTCTCATGAGATAATTCTAAGTGAAATCTCAATTTACCAACGCCACATTTTAGAAACTTTTCGATTTACGGGTTACAGACCGAAAAACAATATGCTGTATGTACGCACTTTGTCCCAGTGTATGAACATTTCATCCGCCCATTGAGTGTCTGTATTTTTAAGTTGTTGTTTTTTAGCCTTTTTACAGCAGATTTAAAGTTTCACTAGCTCAATATGAGTTTAAAGAAAGCATTGTTGGGTTTGAAACATTCAGGAAGTACCTACGGTGTTGATGCCTCCCACCCTCCCATGTGCGTGGGTGCAAGTGAGGACAGTTCAGCACACTGTTGTTGTTGTTGTTGTTGTTGTTTTGACTTTGTTTATTAAATATAAAGTTGAGTCATCAACCTCTTATTATGTTTGGTTGACATACAGTATAGTTTGGTGCGTTGTGTTGTGTTCAAAGTGCACAAACTCTTCCTAAAATATTGACCTCTGTCAGGGCTGGAACCCAATATTCATGTTTACATTATTTCTTATGGCGATAATTGCTTCAATAACTGAACGTTTCTATTTACGAAGCCAATTCAAGAACCAATTAAG
The DNA here is from genome assembly GCF_033978795.1 of Nerophis ophidion. Taxonomy (NCBI): domain Eukaryota; kingdom Metazoa; phylum Chordata; class Actinopteri; order Syngnathiformes; family Syngnathidae; genus Nerophis; species Nerophis ophidion. Next base: position 32,490,427 of record NC_084615.1, read on the forward strand.
TTGGTAAATCTAGGTTCCACTGGTTTTAGGAGTAATCAGTGTACAACTTGTACAACAGTACAGATTAACTGTACTGAAAAAAAATCAACACACTTTTATGATCCTCTAAATATTATGAACATGACCAAATTGTGTGCTTAGTAGGATAATACAGAATAGTGTGAGTACTTTTTGTTATCCAGCACTGCCTTAATTTTTTTGGCCATGGAATTCACTCGAGCTGCTGGAATTCTGGTGGATTTGATTGTTGTTTGACACATTTGTTCCTCCACCTTCTTTCTTTCATTTTTTCCTGTTTTTTCCTTTGTTCCTCTAATAGGGTTCAGGCACGGCCAACTTAGCCTTAGAGGGGCCCTGGGGCTGAGGAGTTTTTGGCCCTCCCAAAGCTCAACAAACCGCCGCACCACCCTGAAAATGCTGCTTGAAAAAAATCAATTGTGATTTTACTCAAAAGAACAGCAACAATGCAAAAATAGAATCAATCAATGTCTACTTATATAGCCCTAAATCACTAGTGTCTCAAAGGGCTGCACAAACCACAACACAAAACATCCTCAGTAATCGATTTGAAAATTATTTTGTTGAGAAATACACCATTGTGACGGGCGTCTGTCCAAGTATGACAGAGGTCAGTGAACTTCAAGAATAGTGTTGGCGATCTGTGGTCAACACGCTCGCCTCTTACAATGGCAATCTGGCAGAAAATACTATACAGCAGGGGTCTCAAACTCAATTTACCTGGGGGCCACCGGTTGCAGAGTCTGGGTGAGGCTGGGCAGCAAGAAAAGATTTCTTAAAATGTTTTTTGCATGCCTAGTTGTATAAATATGTTTCAAATTGTATCCCTTGTGCACCGCAACTTTCTCTGTGCAAATAAGACACGTCGGGGTGCACCTGTGCTCAACAAAGACATATTGCATTTCCCACTTTTTCCTGGAATTGTCTTTGCTAGCTTGTCACAAACCTTTCTCTTCACTGCAGGCTTTGAACATGTTTAGAGTTGTGGAATATATTTGTATTTAGCCGACGCACGGAGAATAACGTTACTTCCGCAATGTGTGTCATTCCGCTTTTCCTCCCTACAGCAACACGGCGGTCGGGAGGAAAGTACCAGGATAGTGAGCGCAAAAAAGTGAGTGTTATCCTGTGTCATATAGAAATATATGTAGTGTTCATTGTGTGAGGAAATGCAAATAAAACAATAAAAAAAACAAATAACGGTTTCAATAGGTCCAGGTTATTGGGGACTGTTATTACTGACGGACGAGGGTCCCAATGTGACTACAGCCAGGCAAGTAAGAAAAACCCTCGTCTCCATGGCAACGTCTCTGTCGCTTTCACTCATTTGCCGCTTTTCCACTAACGCTCGGGTAGGCAACCCAGAACGTTGAAAGAGCCATTTTGGACTCAAATAACACAACGCTGTCAAGCAGCATTCATATAAAACTTGCGGGCCGCACTAATATTAAACTTTCATATTAAGGTGGGGGCCGCAAAATAACGTCTCGCGCGCCGCAATTGGCCTGCAGGTCTGAGATCCCTGCTATACAGGAACACATTTACGCACTACTGGCTTATTGAATCACATCAACAGTGTACAAAATGGGCTACCATATTTTTCGGATTATAAATCGCTCCGGAGTAGACGTCGCACCGGCCGAAAAAGCATAATAAAGCAGGAAAAAAACATATGTCGCAATTTTGGGGGTAATTTATTTGATAAAATCCAACACCAAGAATAGACATTTGAAAGGCAATTTCAAACAAATAAAGAATAGTGAACAACAGGCTGAATAAGTCTACGTTATATGACGCATAAATAACCAACTGAGAAGGTGCCTGGTATGTTAACGTAACATATTATGGTAAGAGTCATTCAAATAACTATAACATATAGAACATGCTAAACGTTTACCAAACAATCTGTCACCCCTAATCGATAAATCCCATGAAATCTTCTTCCTCCATGTCACTTCAAAATAATATTATCTGATATTTTCCGGTAATGTGTTAAAATAATATAAAGTGTAAATCGCACCCCCAGCCAAATTATGAAAATGATCTTATCATGCAATTTATAATCCGAAAAATACGGTATTTTCAGGCGCATTTAAAAATCAATAAAACACTTCAGCAATTAAAACATGTCTTATGTGGTACTGTCAAAATGAAACTTGCAAAAAATATATTAAAAGTGAAAGTATAAAATATCTGAACTCACAATTAGTAGGACCCCTTCGTCTACTTTTTCGAGTTCAAATGGCGAGCATTTCCCCATTTCATCGCCAGAACAGCTGACCTAGATTCCGGGGTTGGTCGCGTCGTTTCGCAAGATGTAGTTTCTCTTCAAATATCCTTCTTGAAAATGGCCTTGCAAATATATATCTGCCCCCTAATCAACGTTTTGTTGTCCTTCTCTGCTTTCCCGGTCTGGCTACGGCGCTACACTTCCTGCTTCCTGTTATATTGAAACTTGTGATTGGATACTCACTTTGGAATGACGAGTATCCAATCACAGTCTTGTTAACATCAGGCTACCTACAAACCCCGTTTCCATATGAGTTGGGAAATTGTGTTAGATGTAAATATAAACGGTATACAATGATTTGCAAATCATTTTCAACCTATACTCAGTTGAATGCACTACGAAGACGAGATATTTGATGTTCGAACTCATAAACTTTATTTTAATTTTTTTGCAAATAATAATTAACTTAGAATTTTATGGCTGCAACACGTGCCAAAGTAGTTGGGAAAGGGCATGTTCACAACTGTGTTACATCACCTTTTCTTTTAACAACACTCAATAAACATTTGGGAACTGAGGAAACTAATTGTTGAAGCTTTGAAAGTGGAATTCTTGACCATTCTTGCTTTATGTACAGCTTAAGTGGTTCAACAGTCCGGGGTCTTGTTGTCGTATTTTACGCTTCATAATGCGCCACACATTTTCAATGGGAGACAGGTCTGGACTGCAGGCGGGCCAGTAAAGTACCTGCACTCTTTTACTACGAATCCACGCTGTTGTAACACGTGGCTTGACATTGTTTTGCTGAAATAAACAGGGGCGTCCATGACAACGTTGCTGGGATGACAACATATGTTGCTCCAAAACCTGTATGGACCACTCAGCATTAATGGTGCCTTCACAGATGTGTACGTTACCCATGACTTGGGCACTAACGCACCCCCATACCATCACAGATGCTGGCTTTGTGCCTATAACAATCCGGATGGTTATTTTCTTCTTTGTTCCGGAGGACACCACATCCTGTTTCCAAATATAATTTGAAATGTGAACCCATCAGACCACAGAACACTTTTCCACTTCGCATCAGTCCATCTTAGATAAGCTCGGGCCCAGCGAAGACGGCGGCGTTCCTGGGTGTGGTTGACAAATGGCTTTCGCTTTGCGTAGTAGAGTTTTAACTCGCACTTACAGGTGTAGCGACCAGCTGTAGTTATTGACAGTGGTTTTATGAAGTGTTCCTGAGCCCATGTGGTGATATCCTTTACACACTGATGTCGGTTTTTGATGCAGTACCGCCTGAGGAATCAAAGGTCCGTAATATCATCGCTTGCGTGCAATGATTCCTCCAGATTCTCTGAACCTTTTGATGATTTTACGGACCGTAGATGGTAAAATCCCTAAATTCCTTGCAATAGCTCGTTGAGAAATGTTGTTCTAAAACTGTTCGACAATTTGCCTAAAAGTGGTGACCCTCACCCCATTCTTGTTTGTGAATTACTTAGCATTTCATGGAAGCTGCTTTTAAACCCAATCATGGCACCCACCTATTCCCAAATAGCCTGCACACCTGTGGGATGTTCTAAACAAGTGTTTGATGAGCATTCCTCAACTTTATCAGTATTTATTGCCACCTTTCCCAACTTCTTTGTCACGTGTTGCTGGTATCAAATTCTAAAGTAATGATTATTTGCAAAAAAAAAAATGTTTATCAGTTTTAACATCAAATATGTTGTCTTTGTAACATATTCAACTGAATATGGGTTGAAAATGATTTGCAAATATTTATATTCCTTTTATATTTACATCTAAGATCATTTCCCAACTCATATGGAAACCGGGTTTGTTGATAGTCAATCAATGTTTACTCATGTAGCCCTAAATCACAGCGTCTCAAAGGGCTGCACAAGCCACAACAACATCCTCTGCTCAGGTCCTGCATCAGGGCAAGGAAAAACTCAACCCAGTGGGATGACAATGAGAAAACTTGAAGGGGATCGCAGATTTGGGGACCCCCCGCCCCCAGGGCGACTGGTGCAATGGACGTCGAGTGGATCTCACATAGTATTGTGAGAGTCCATAGTGGATCCATCATAATAGTGAGAGTCCAGTCCAAAGTGGGGCCCGAGCAGGGACAGGTCAGCAGCGCAGAGACGTCCCCAACCGATGCACAGACGCGTGGTCCACCCCGGATCCCGATTTTGGACAGCCAGCGCTTCATCCGTGGCCACATAGGCCACTGTCAACAACTTGTGATCTGATTGGCTATTGCAACTGTCTATCAACTCTATATGTTCTCAAATTCATCCACCAACGGTCCCGGTGATTATCCAGTCACAGGACGAGTAAATGTCACGTTCATTGTGAGGCCAACTAGAAGGCCTTACTGACAACAACTAATGATCTGATTGGCTATCTATCAACTGTATGTGCCCTTCACTTACAGTGTACGGACGCCCGCATTGTTGATTCTGAAGGCCTCTGGCAGATTTGGTACAGCATGGCAACATAAGAAAGCTGAATTCTGATTGGATACAAACTACCACTAAAAACAACAGCACTGGAAGGAGCATAATATGACATGAAGACAAAATGAATACTTTTAGATATTTAGGGAAAGTAAATAAAAATCATTTTATCTTTAATTATGATCATGATTTCTGGTTATGTTAGAACAGCAGATAAGGCTTTGCTGGCCCTGACGGCACATCACTGACATGCTGGCATTCATATTTCCTCTCAATGAACCACAGCTCTGCAAGTGCCAGCAGCACTCATGCGTTACGCCACCACTACGATATATTCCAAATTGTAATGCAAATATTTGACCACAGACGGAGATGATATTTTGTTAGACTAATCTTTTGTATATCAGCCGCCTACCTCTCGCTGTACCTCCCAGATGGCCAAACGCAGACAATCAGCCCATCTTGGCTTACTTCATCGATTCTCATTTAAGCCACATTGACCACCAGCGTGATGACCTGACCTCCGATGGCACCGCGTCTGTGTCGCTGTCAAATGTCAAGCGCGGTCAAAAAAGTGGGTGGACGAGAGGGTGTGAGCAGCAGTGTGTAAAAGGAAGTCGTGATGGTTGATGAAAGAAGGCGTGGAGGGTGTTGGGGGGCTGCCCGCTGCCTCTCCCTCTAGGAACAGCTGCCTGCCAGACTGAGCAGATGTAGATTTACGGAGGGAGGAAAGAAGGAAAGAAGCACTCATTATGTGGCATCTACAAAACCCAAAACCAGTGAAGTTGGCACGTTGTGTAAATCGTAAATAAAAACCGAATGCAATGATTTGCAAATTATTTTCAACTTATATTCATTTGAATAAAATGCAAAGACAAGATATTTAATGTTCAAACTGAGAAACTTAATGTAATGGCAGCAAGACATTGCAAAAAAGTTGGCACTGGGGCATTTTTACCACTATGTTACATGGCCTTTCCTTTTAACAACACTCAGTAAATGTTTGGGAACTGAGGAGACCAATTTTATACAAGTTTTTCAGGTGGATTTATTTCCCATTCTTGCTTGATGTACACCTTAAGTTGTACAACAGTCCGGGGTCTCCATTGTGGTATTTTAGGCTTCATATTGTGCCACACATTTTCCATGATGGATAGGTCTGGACTACAGGCAGGCCAGTCAAGTACCCGCATTTTTTTAACATGAAGTACACGATGTTGTAACACGTGCCTTGCCATTGTCTTGCTGAAATAAGCAGGGGCGTCCATAAAAAAAAAAGACGTTGCTTGGATGGCAACATATGTTGCTCCAAAACTTGTATGTACCTTTCAGCATTAATGGTGCTTTCACAGATGTTTAATTTACCCATGCCTTGGGTACTAATACACCCCCATACCATCACAGAAGCTGGCTTTTGAACTATGCGCCAAGAACGATCCAGATGGTTCTTTTCCTCTTTGGTCCGGAGGACAAAACACCCACGGTTTCCAAAAACAATTTAAAATGTGGTTTCGTCCAACCATAGAACACTTTTCCAATTTGCATCAGCTCTGGCCCAGCAAAGCTGGCGGCGTTTCTGGGTGTTGTTCATAAATGGAATTGGCTTTGCATAGTAGAGTTTTACCTTGCACTTACAGACATAGTGACAAACTGTTGTTACTGACAATGGTTTTCTGAAATGTTCCTGAGCCCATGTAGTGATATCCTTTACACACTGATGTCGCTTTTTGATGCAGTACCGCCTGAGGGATTGAAGGTCACGGCCTTGCTACTTCTGTGCAGTGATTTATCCAGATTCTCTGAACCTTTTGATGATATTACAGACCGTAGAGGGTGAAATCCACAAATTCCTTACAATAGCTGGTTGAGAAATGTTGTCCTTAAACTGTTCAACAATTTGCTTATGCGTTTGTTGACAAAGTGGTGACCCTCGCCCCATCCTTGTTTGTGAATGACTGAGCATTTCATGGAAGCTGCTTTTATACCCAATCATGGCACCCACCTGTTCCCAATTAGCCTGTTCACCTGCGGGATTTTCCATATAAATGTTTGATGAACATTCCTCAACTTTCTCAGTCTTTTTTGCCACTTGTGCCAGTTTTTTGGAAAAATGTTGCAGGCATCAAATTCCAAATTAGCTAATATTTGCAAAAAATAACAGTCTACCTGTTTGAACGTTAAGTATCTTGTCTTTGAAGTATATTCAATTGAATATAGGTTGAATAGGATTTGCAAATCATTGCAGTCTGTTTTTATTTACCATTTACACAACATGCCAACTTCACTGGATTTGGCTTTTGTATTAAAGACAATGCAAAAGCTGCATTTTATTAAATCAAAGATGTCGTCTCTGTACAAACGGAGGTCTTTAAGACCTCCTGCACACGAGTGTCGAATCTAGGGCTGCAACTAAAGATTAATTTGATAATCGTTTAATTTGTCGATTATTACTTCGATTAATCGATTAATAATCGGATAAAAAAGACAAACTACATTTCTATCCTTTCCAATACTTTATTTTAAAAAGTTGCATACTGGCACCATGTCCTTTCGACTTGCCAAACATAACAATAACAAGGCAAGTGTTAGAAAAAAATTTTTTTGTTTTATAAAGTGCACCATTGTCATGCACAATAGCAATAATTTTGCTTCGGGGAATTTCAAACCTGCCTACTACCTATTCCAACCATTCTGCAATGTTGGATGCTGAATGTCTTTCCTCTAGTAGCGTGGTCGTGAGGCAGATTGACTTCATGTTCCATTCGTCTCCAATGTAGTGGCATGTATTGCCAAGTTAGGCTTCCGTGGCTACACTTGTCCACACATCAGTGGTCAGAACAATTTTGCTCTGGGTGGCTTTAATAAATGGGTTGTGCTTGTATAGCGCTTTTCTACCTTCAAGGTACTCAAAGCGCTTTGACACTACTTCCACATTTACCCATTCACACACACATTCACACACTGATGGAGGGAGCTGCCATGCAAGGCGCCAACCAGCACCCATCAGGAGCAAGGGTGAAGTGTCTTGCTCAGGACACAACGGACGTGACGAGGTTGGTACTAGGTGGGAATTGAACCAGGGATGCTCGGGTTGCGCACGGCCACTCTCCCACTGCGCCACGCCATCCCATAATGTCAGTTTACACAGCTTGAAATGTCTGCTCATACTTCCTCTACATCAGTTTCGTAAAATGTGTCCTCGAGGGAAGAGTGTCCCCAGGGTTGAGGACGTAAATCATTTTTCTGAAACCGTCATCCTCCACCATTGATAGTCGCCTCATGTCAGTTAGCAACATATTCAGGATACCATAAGTCAATGCAGTCGCTTGCTTTGGTGGGCACACCTTCCTTTGTACGAAGTCGCTTATGCTGACTTGTTTCTTTCTGAAATGAGAGAAACCATATCATGAACGTACATAGTAGCAACATTTACATGTAACTCAATACATACTTTGTTGATTTATTCAATAATTTCTGATGCGTAAAAGGCACATTTTTTCATATCATGGTCACTGCTGCCTAGTTTTTCTTGTTATATTGTTATTTTTACTGTTATATTTTTATTCTTATGTTGCTTTTTTATTTTTATTCTTATTGTAATATTTTCGTTTTTTTTTTCCATTTAAACCCGCGTTATTTACTTTTTAAATTCAATCTCAATTCTGTACACTGCTGCTGGAATTTAAATGTTCCTGAGGAAACTCCCTGAGGGAATCAATAAAAGTACTATCTATCTATCTATCTATCTATCTATCTATCTATCTATCTATCTATCTATCTATCTATCTATCTATCTATCTATCTATCTATCTATCTATCTATCTATCCATCTATCCATCCATCCATCCATCCATCCATCCATCCATCCATCCATCCATCCAATTACACCACCACATTAAAAACAGCTAAATGAAATAAATAGACATTGGGGATGCAGCATACAACAATAATAACACAGAAATGTAACTCATCAGATCAGAGCTGAATCAGATATTGTACACGTTTCTGTTCTGAATAATAAAGGATTGTGAATAATAGCATGAAATATTCCAGCACCTTCATAACGTTTATTTTACTAAAGCGTCACTCAAATATTATATAGCTTTATCAGGTCTGGCTAAATTGATCCATTATGAAACCAACCTGAGATATTTCTGTCCGTTTATTGCCTTAAAAAATCTCCTTGTTAACAACATATTAAAAACACACAAAGACAGACACAACGGATCAATGTACTCGAACTATGGACTTAAAAGTTACATAATGTGAGTTTTTTTCTTCATCCATGGATCCAACATCTTTCCTCTTAAGGTGCTCCCGAATCGATGTCGTACTTCCGTGCCACGCGGGGTCGATGCTGCACGTTTTGCAGGAAACGGTCTTTTTTGCAGTGCAGTGTTTAGGGTGAAGAATTCCCACACTTTAGACGACTTAGGTCGTACACTTTTCTCCATTGCATCTACACTATCGCCCCTGTTTTCCTCCACCATTTTTCAAATGTTTCGAGACAAAGAATACGGCTTGGTCAAGTGAGCTGCACATGACACATCATTGGCTGGCTTACTGCCGCCGCTCTGGCGCTGTTTTGTACTTTTTTGTACTTATTTTGATTATTGTTTCTCAGCTTTTTGTAAATGTTGCAGTTCATCAATAAAGGTTTAGGAAAGAACGAAAGGGAAAAAAAGAAAGAAAAAAAAGAGCCTCAGCGCATGCGCACTGCATAGAGCCAACGAATCGATGACTAAATTAATCGGCAACTATTTTTGTAATGGATTTTAATGGATGTTAATCGATTTAATCGATCAGTTGTTGCAGCCCTAGTCGAATCCCTAACCTACTTTTGGTTTCGACATCAAAAAGCTGTCTTCCGCCTTCACTATGTAGCCCCATTTGAGGTTCACATAGAGGATGGAGTGTGTGTGTGTGTGTGTGTGTGTGTGTGTGTGTGTGTGTGTGTGTGTGTGTGTGTGTGTGTGTGTGTGTGTGTGTGTGTGTGTGTGTGTGTGTGTGTGTGTGTGTGTGTGCGCGTGTGCGTGCGTGTGTGTGCGTGTGTGTGCGCAAGTGCGCCTGTGTCATCTTCCATTGTAGCAAATTATCTTCTTCATTAATTTTGACACACCAGGAAATTATCCAGTTCTGTGCCGTGGGCTGTACATCTAAATTAGAAATGGTTGCGGTAATCCGGAGATTTCAAAGACTCGGCAGCGCATAAGCCTATTCTCGGCTGAAGTCATAAAAAAAAAAAAGATGTGAAATGTTTAAGTAATTTATCTTATAGAATATTGTCAGGCAATTGTGGTTGTTGAAATCCGGTGAGCAACATTGTGGTCTCTCTTTTGCCACGCACCTAAATGGAGGCATTAAGCAAAAATCATGTAAGTTTTGCTCCTGAAAATTTTTCTGGCAGTCATTTCCCATAATATCAGTTAGTTTTTGAGTAACGGGCAGATAATGAACTGTACTTGGAACGTTCCCTTTCCATCGCCAGACTTGATATGCCGCCTCACTTGGTGTGACGTTATCTACAGAACAGGAACTAATTTCCCCGCATGAACAGTGTGGATACAGGCATGAAAAAAAACTATTTTGAGCACTTCATTTCATGTTTTTGTTGCCCTGCGCCACAATTACTTCAATACTGACACAGTTAATTTTATGAGCAAAAAATAATTATAAAATAATCTTAAAATATAAAGTGCATGGCTGCTTTGCAAGATGCCTCTGATTCAAGTACCATACCGTACCATACCAAGTTTATTTATAAAGCCTTTTAAAAACAACCAGAGTTGAAAAACAAAGGGCTGCACACCACAAACAAGTAAATACACAAACAACAGGAAAATACAGACAAAGGATAGACTAAAATATATCATTTAAAACAGAGGTAAAATAAATATATGTTCACATAAAAAGAGCAGATAAAAATAGTTTCATGAGCAATTTGTTAGATAAAAGGTTAAAAACACCTGAGTCGGAGATTCAATCCAATCCCATCCACTTTTTTTGTATAGCACATTTAAACAACAGAAATGTTTCCAAAGTGCTGCACGACAATATTAAAAACAATACTCAAATATTATCCTTAGCTCCACCAATGACTGAATGAAAAAACAAAAATAAAAAAATAAATATAAAACCAATATAAAAAATTTAATAAAAAATATTAACAACGATTTTAAAGGGTAAAACCAATTAAAAAAATAAATAGAAATCAAAATTTTAAAAACACAGAGGACCACAAGAGGACCACACAACTTACATAGTGTTAAAAGCCAAAGAATAAAAGTGGGTCTTAAGACGAGACTTAAAACACTCCACTGTGGGAGCAGTTGGAACATGGAGGGGCAGAGTGTTCCAGAGCTTAGGGCCGACCACAGAGAAGGCCCTGTCTCCCCTGGTTTTAAGTCTGGTCTTGGGCACCACGAGCTGGAGCTGGCTCTCAAACCTCAGAGCGCGCGCAGGAGTGTAAATTTGGATGAGGTCCGAGATATAATGAGGTGCCAGTCCATGTAAAGTTTTAAAAGCAAACAGCAATTCTAAAATGAACAGGGACACAGTGCAAAGTCTCAAGAATTGGGGTTGGATTGTAGCATTCTCCCGATGAAGAAGCTGAAGAGTCCCCAATCGCGGACTTTAATTGTACTGTTTGCAGCCTGAAGCTGAGGCCAATGCTGACCGGGTCCTGGTGGTGAGACTGCAGATCACTGTGCTTTCTCAACAGCTCCTCAAGCATCTTAAGGAAAACATCAGTAGACGGGGACGCAAAATACAATACTCGCCGGGTATTTTATTTTTCTAGTGTTTTTAAAAGCTGGCACTGCTCTTCTTTCTCTGTTTTTCCGCAGGTTCAAACCCAGTCTTTCCAAGGTTGCATTTAGCTCGAGTCTATTTGTTGAATTTGTTGAATCCAAACTCTGAGCAATACTCTTCTTTTACAAAGTCAGGCACATTCATGATCACGATCAATCACGATCGCTGCAAAAATTAAACACCTCTCGCTTGGTCCGTCCTATTCTGTGCAAGTCACTTAGACTGTAGAGGTCCATACTTTCCTCATCTTCTCATCATTTGGAAATGTGTGCTGTCATGATCCGTGGTCCTGATCATGTTTTTGTATTTTTTTTGTTAGTTTTGGACTCCTTTAGTTCCTGTTTGTTTTGGTTGCCATGGTTATTCATTGTGTTCACCTGTCTCTGATTAGTGCTAGCCCGCTCACCTGCTTCCCGAGCACTAATCAGAGGCAGTATTTAAGCTTGTCTCTGTCAGTCAGTCGGCCTGGCACCATTGTTCTTTTCTTGCTCTGTGCTGACTTGTTTCATGCCTTGCAATAGTTAAATGCTTCATGCCATGCCAAGTAAGTTTTTATGTATTCATGCCACAGTTAGTGATTTTTGTTTCTTGTCCATAGTTCGGTCTAAGTTGTGTTTTTGCCTCGTGCGCCTTTTTGTTTGTTCCATTTTTGGTGAAGATTAAATCATGTTTTTACCTGCAAGCCTTGTCCCGAGTAGTCAGTCTGTCTTCCTGGAAGAATGACCCCGCAGCAAGCTGCGAACCCCCCATCTTGACATGTGCAGGTTAATTCCTTTCTTTAGTTGTATTACTACAACAATGTACGATGGCGAGCGCCTGGTGGCCGGGCCTGAGCCCATGGGGCCCGGCAGGGTACAGCCCAAAGAGGCAACGTGGGTCCCCCCTCCAATGGGCTCACCACCCATAGCAGGGGCCATAGAGGTTGGGTGCGATGTGAGCTGGGCGGAAGCCGAAGGCAGGGCACTTGGCAGTCCGATCCTTGGCTACATAAGCTAGCTCTTGGGACGTGGAAGGAGAAAGGAGCCTGAGCTAGTGCGCGAAGTAGAGACATTCCGGCTGGATGTAGTCGGACTTACTTCGACGCACAGCAAGGGCTCTGGAACCACTTCTCTCGAGAGGGGCTGGACTCTCTTCCACTCTGGCGTTGCCGGCAGTGAGAGACGACGGGCTGGGGTGGCGATTCTCGTTGCCCCCGGCACAAAACCTGTACGCTGGAGTTCAACCCAGTGGACGAAAGGGTAGCCTCCCTCCGCCTCCGGGTGGGGGGACGGGTCCTAACTGTTGTTTTTGCTTACCTACCAAACAACAGTTCAGAGTAGCCACCCTTTTTGGGTACACTCAAGGGAGTACTGGAGAGTGCTCCCTCGGGTGATTCCCTTGTTCTCCTGGGGGACTTCAACGCTCATTTTGGCAGCGACAGTGAAACCTGGAGAGGCGTGATTGGGAAGAATGGCCGCCCGGATCTAAACCCGAGTGGTGTTTTGTTTTTGGACTTTTGTGCTCATCTCAGTTTGTCCATAACAAACACCATGTTCAAACATAAGGGTGTCCATATGTGCACTTGGCACCAGGACACCCTAGGCCGCAGTTCCATGATCGACTTTGTAGTTGTGTCATCGGATTTGCGGCCTCATGTTTTGAACACTCGGGTGAAGAGAGGGGCGGAGCTTTCTACCGATCACCACCAGGTGGTGAGTTGGCTGCGATAGTGGGGGAGGATGCTGGACAGACCTGGCAGGCCCAAACGCATTGTGAGAATTTGCTGGGAATGTCTGGCAGAGTCTCCTGTCAGAGAAAGTTTTAATTCCCACCTCCGGAAGAACTTTGAACATGTCATGAGGGAGGTGCGGGACATTGAGTCTGAGTGGACCATGTTCCGTACTTCTATTGTTGAGGCGGCTGATTGGATCTGTGGCTGCAAGGTAGTTGGTGCCTGTCGGGGCGGTAATACCAGAACCCGTTGGTGGACACCGGTGGTGAGGGATGCCGTCAAGCTGAAGAAGGAGTCTTATCGGGTTCTTTTGGCTCATAGGACTCCGGAGGCAGTGGACAGGTACCGACAGGCCAAGCAGTGTGCAGCTTCAGCAGTCGCGGAGGCAAAAACTCGGACATGGGAGGAGTTCGGGGAAGCCATTGAAAACGACTTCTGGACCACCATTCTTCGCCTCAGGAACTGGAAGCAGTGCACTGTCAACACCGTGTATGGTGTGGATGGTGTTCTGCTGACCTCAAATATGGATGTTGTGGATATGTGGAAGGAATACTTCGAAGACCTCCTCAATCCCACCAACACATCTTCCTATGAGGAAGCAGTGCCTGGGGAATCTGTGGTGGGCTCTCCTATTTCTGGGACTGAGGTTGCTGAGGTAGTTAAAAAGCTCCTCGGTGGCAAGGCCCCAGGGGTGGATGAGACCCGCCCGGAGTTCCTTAAGGCTCTGGATGCTGTGGGGCTGTCTTGGTTTACAAGACTCTGTAGCATCGCGTGGACATCGGGGGCGGTACCTCTGGATTGGCAAACCAGGTTGGCGGTCCCTCTCTTTAAGAAGGGGAACCGGAGGGTGTGTTCCAACTATTGTGGGATCACACTCCTCAGCCTTCCCGGTAAGGTTTATTCAGGTGTACCGGAGAGGAGGCTACGCCGGATAGTCGAACCTCGGATTCAGAGGGAAAAGTGTGGTTTTCGTCCTGGTCGTGGAACTGTGGACCAGCTTTATAGTCTCGGCAGGGCTATTGAGGGTGCATAGAAGTTTGCCCAACCAGTCTACATGTGCTTTGTGGACTTGGAGAAGGCATTCGACCGTGTCCCTCGGGAAGTCCTATGGGGAGTGCTCAGAGTATGGGGTATCGGACTGTCCTGACCTGGGAACGCCTTGGGATCCCCCGGGAAGAGCTAGACGAAGTGGCTGGGGAAGGGAAGTCTGGGTTTCCCTGCTTAGGCTGCTGCCTCTGCAACCCGACCTCCGATAAGCGGAAGAGGATGGAGGGATGCATCCGGCAGACATATTTGATAATTTCTTCAAGGTTTGTATCAAATATTGGGATTTGGATGTAGATGCTACCAAAACATAAACTACTTTGGGCCTGATCTACTAAGATCTAAACCGAGGACCACAGAGGACCACACAACTCACATAGTGTTAAAAGCCAAAGAATAAAAGTGGGTCTTAAGACCAGACTGAAAACACTCCACTGTGGGAGCAGTTGGAACATGGAGCGGCAGAGTGTTCCAGAGCTTGAGGCCGACCACAGAGAAGGCCCTGTCTCCCCTGGTTTTAAGTCTGGTCTTGGGCACCACGAGCTGGAGCTGGCTCTCGGACCTCAGACCACGCGCAGGAGTGTAAATTTGGATGAGATCCGAGATATACTGAGGTGCCAGTCCATGTAAAGATTTAAAAGCAAACAGCAAGATTTCAAAATAAATTCAAAAATGAACAGGGAGCCAGTACAAAATCTCAAGAATTGGGTTTACAGTATATGCTTGCATTTCCTGGTCCCTGATAGTGAAGTTGTTTTGCCGTGTTCTGGACTAACTGCGACCGGGAGAGAGCTTTTTGGCTAATGCCAGCATAAAGTGCATTGCAGTAGCCCAGGCCACTTGAAATGAAAGCATGCACGACTTGTTCAAAAAGGTTAAAAGATAAAAACAGTTTTACCTTTGCTAAAAAACCAAGATGATAAAAACACGATTTTAAAACGGCATTGACTTGTTTGTCAAGTTTATAGTGACGCCAAGGCTGGGGACTTTGGGACGCACAATATTTTGCAATGGTCCTAAGTCAGTGAGGGCCGGACCAAAAATTTAAATTTCAGTTTTTCCGTTATTCATTATTTAAAAAATTCTGGGCTAACCAAGCTTTAACGTCGCATAGACAGTTGAGAAGGTTCCCAATGACTTTTCACAACTAAATGAATCCTTTGGAGGTCTCGCAGTCATCTATCGCAACAAGTGGTATGTCATTACACTCGACTCCACATCGTTATTCCAGCACACTACCTCAAATCCTCCTCTTCCATCCACCTTGCTGTGCCATCAGCCCGCCTCATCACCATGGGGAGTACAACTTTCAGTCACTCTGCTCCCAAACTCATGAACTATCTCCCATCTGACTTGCTTCATATATTCAAATCAAGACTCAAAACCCACCTGTTTGAAGTTGCTTACTCACTGTAGCGGCCTCTACACTGTCCTTTAGTTGATGCATGTGGATTGTATCCCTTGTTGTTTGATCATTATCTTCTAATTATATTACCTGTATATTGTAAAGTGTCATAGAGTTACAAAGGGGTTTTATCATCGAGTGCTTCAAGTGTAATGTTCAGTTCAGTTTCAGTTTATTTCGAGCATGCATACGATACATGGTAATTCGTCACATATTTCCAGTTGTTTCATGACAGCATGTCTGAAAAGGAGTCGGAAGAAGTATATTTAATCCTATCCCTTTTAATTCAATAGCAATTGTATCCCTTTTCATTGTTCTCTGTAACAGAACAGTGAATTATGTGTACTTTTTGAACAGTTTCTTAAAGTGAATAATATTGGTGCTTTGTTTGAGTTCTTTGGTTAATCTGTTCCATAATTTAATTCCACGTAGTGATATACTAAAGGTTTTAAGTGTTGTACGTGCATGTAAATGTCTTAAATTAGATTTTCCTCTAAGGTTATATTTCTCCCCTTTTGTTGAGAAAAATTGTTGTACATTGTTGGGTAGCAGCTTATAGTTTGCTTTGTACATCGTTTTTGCTGTTTGCAAATGCACCAAATCGATGAATAGCAATATTTTTGATTGAATAAAAATTATATGTTCTCTATATCCAACATTATGTATTAATATAATTGAGCTTTTTTGTGACATTGTTAGGGAATGAAACGCACATTTGTAGTTGTTTCTCCATATTTCTACACAATAACTCAGATATGGTAACACTAGTGAGCAGTAAAGAATATGAAGTGATTTTTGGTCTAGAAGTGATTTTTGGTCTAGAACAGTGGTCCCCAACCACCGGGCCGCGGCTCGGTACTGGGCCGTGGCCCGATTGGTACCGGGCCGCAGAAGAATTTTTTATTAATTTTTATTTAAAAAAAAAAATATATATATATATATTTTTTTTTTTAATTATTAAATCAACATAAAAACACTATATACACTTACAATTAGTGTACCAACGACAAAAACCTCCCTTTTTCATGACAAAGAAAAAAAAAAAAGAAAAATTATATATTCTTATAATCTTTACATGAGAACATATTCTTTACATGAGAATTCCAATGCATTTGATCCTCTATTATTACACCCTAAAATGTGTTTTATTTTACCCTTTCAAAGTCTACTCCGTCTATTTGTAATTGTGTTTGACTTTCTCTTCTACTGTTACCAAATAGCATTATTTTAGTTTTACTGAGATTCAAAGATTCTGTTTTTGTCAAACCCTCTTTTTAGTTTGATCATTTCTTCTGTTGTTTGTATTATCTTCTGTGTGTTCTCTCTTGAACAAAACACAGTTGTATCATCTGCAAATAATACTAACTTTAAGTCCTTTGTAACTTTGCAAATGTCATTTATATAGAGATTGAACAATTTTGGTCCGAGTATCGATCCCTGAGGTACGCCACAAGATATTATCAGCTCTGTGGAAGTGTGTTCACCTATCTTCACAGATTGCTTCCTGATGGTTAAGTAGCTTCTTACTCTAGTTCAATACCAACCCTCTGATGCCATACCGTTCTAATTTGTTTATTAAAATGTTATGATTCATTGTGTCGTATGCTTTTTTTAAATCCATAAACACTGCAGCAGCACATTTTTTGGTATCTTTTGCATTGGTTATCGCTTCCATTATTTCGATTAACGCCATTGATGTTGAGATGTTTGCTCTGGATCTGTATTGGTTGTCTGTCAGTGTTTTGTTTTTATTTATGAATTTGTCTAATCTGTAGTTAAACAGTTTTTCAGTAATTTAAAAAAATTGTGGAAGTAGAGTTTGTTTAAAATAAAGCATTAATTCATTCATTATTATTATCATTAATAGCGTGTGCAAAGTATTCAATTATCATTATTTTGTACTTAATATAATATTTAAACTCATCCATTTTCTACCGCTTGTCCCTTTTGGGGTTGCGGGGGGTCGCTGGAACCTAGAAAAGATGGGGCGAGGTACACCCCTTTGTCCACAACTGCGCGAGCAAATAGTCAAACAGTTTAAGAACAACGTTTCTCAAAGTGCAATTGCAAGAAATTTGAGGATTTCAACATCTATGGTCCATAATATCATCAAAAGGTTCAGAGAATCTGGATAAATCACTCCACAAAAGTGGCATGGCTGGAAACCAACATTGAATGAACGTGACCTTCGATCACTGTATCAAAAACCGACATCAATCTTTAAAGGATATCACCACATGAACAGGAACACTTCAGAAAACCACTGTCACTAAATACAGTTGGTCACTACATCTGTAAGTGCAAGAAAGCCATTTATCAACAACATCCAGAAACGCCGCCGGCTTCTATGGGCCCGAGCTCATCTAAGATGGACTGATGCAAGGTGGAAAAGTGTTCTGTGGTCTGACGAGTCCACATTTCAAATTGTTTTGCGAACCATCCAGACTGTAATCAATGCAAAATTCAAAAAGCCAGCATCTGTGATGGTATGGGGTGCATTAGTGCCCAAGGCATGGGTAACTTACAGATCTGAGAAGGCACCATTAATGCTGAAAGGTACAAACAGGTTTTGGAACAACATATGCTGCCATCTAAGCGCCGTCTTTTTCATGGACGCCCCTGCTTATTTCAGTAAGAAAATGCAATTCCAAATTCATTACGTGTTACAACAGCGTGGCTCCGTAAAAAATGAGTGCGGGTACTTTCCTGGCCCGCCTGCAGTCTAGACCTGTCTCCAATTGAAAATGTGTGGCGCATTATGAAGCGTAAACTACGACAGCGGAGACCCCGGACTGTTGAACGACTGAAGCTCTACATAAAACAAGAATGGGAAAGATTTCCACTTTCAAAGCTTCAACAATAAGTTTCCTCAGTTCCGAAAACGTTTATTGAGTGTTGTTAAAAGAAAAGGTGATGTAATACAGTGGTGAACATGTCCTTTCCCAACTACTTTGGCACGTGTTGCAGCCATGAAATTCTAAGTTAATTATTATTTGCAAAAAAAAAATAAGTTTAGGAGTTTGAACATAAAATATCTTGTCTTTGTAGTGTATTCAACTGAATATGGCTTGAAAATAATTTGCAAATCATTGTATTCCGTTTATATTTACATCTAACACAATTTCCCAACTCATATGGAAACAGGGTTTGTATTATATGGTCCAAACTGTCCTTGCGCCTGAATGCATCTGAGATAGGCTCCAGCACCCCCCAACACCCCGAAATGGACAAGCTGTAGAAAATGGATGAATATGGTCCAAACTGTGTTGTTTCGTCATGTTGTTGACATGCAGCACACAAATATAATGTACACTATCATTTATAGGCTACATTGAAGCACTATGTGGACAACAGAAGCTCTTTTTAGTGCTCTGGGAGGCGCTGCAGTTTTGTAATGCTGCTTCTTAATTGATACAGTTGCAAGAAAAATGCATATTGCAAAATGTGGTTTTTTTTCCATATAGGAGGCATATTATATTTCCTATATTAAAAGAAAATCACACTTAAAAGAAATAACACCAGCAGACTCCAAACGCATCAATTGAAAAGATTTCAATCCGGCCCAGATAGACTATATGTCTAATAGTTTTACTTTTAACAGTCCAAATATTTTGACATCCACACAGACAGAATATTCTCTCTCACGATCATATTTGCAATGCAATGGGCTTTTTTTTAAATGTTTAATCACAGATATTTAACAATTGTTCCAGTTTGCACAAGCTTTCCAAACATAGATGCAAGAATGTGGTCATAGAACAGTTTGTCTTGATAAATCACATTGTGAGTGATAAATGGTTATATCTGCATCCCTCCCTAGTATTGTGAGCATTCTAATAATCAGCATATGTTCTGCTTTAAAACAAAACGCTCTTAAAAGAAATAAAGCCAGCAGACACCAACCGCATCAATTAAATTGGTTTCAATCAGGCGCAGATAGACTATAGGTCTATTATTTTACTTTTGACATGCACACAGACAGAATAGTCTCTCTCAATCACGTTTTTGCGATGCAATAGTCTTTTTTTCCTCACGGCTACTTCACAAACAAAAGTGTCCGCCCTGAGATTGGTAGGTCGTGAGTTCAAACCCCGGCCGAGTCATACCAAAGACTATAAAAATGGGAGCATTACCTCCCTGCTTGGCACACAGTATCAAGGGTTGGAGTTGGGGGTTAACCCTTGTGTAATGTTCATATTGTTGTTACTCAGCCAGTGTTTGTGGGTCTGATGAACCCGTTGCATTTTGTGGCTTTTAATGTCTCACAATCAAACACTTTTATGTTAAAATACTGAGCAGATGTTTAACTTATCCCAATAAACCTCTTTGAAATTGTGTTTGACGGACCTCTGGCATTTTGTGGCTTTTAATGCCTCACAATCAAACACTTTTATGTTAAAATACTGAACAGAATTTTATTGGGATAAGGTAAACATCTCTTCAGTATTTGAACATAAAAGTGTTTGATTGTGAGGCATTTAAAGCCACAAAATGCAACAGGTCCATCATATCCACAAACGCTGGCTGGGTAACAACAATATGAACGTTGCACGGATAATTATTTCTCTGCCAGTTTCTACATCCCACAGAGATTCTCCTTTTGTGTTTCCTCACCTGCGGTTCCCACACAAGGTTGCAACATTGTTTGTCAACACTGTCTGCTCTCATTTTCTCGCACATTTGACCCTCTGATGTTCTATGTACCGACACTTTGTCCTCCTCCTGTCTAGGCCTGCTGTGTGTGTGTGTGTGTGTGTGTGTGTGTGTTACACAGAATATCAATTTCCAGACTTCTATTTACATCTTATATGTAATAGAAATGCATTGGTGGGGTGTATGGTGTGTGGTCATTAAATATGTATTCTGATACATGTTCTTCAAAGAAAATGAGCCAAAGTCAGTGAGTCTCAGTTTGAAAAATATATTAATTGCATCATTTTTCTTTTAATAAAAAATGAAAACGGGTCCCACAGACCCGAACACCACACAAGGATTGAATCACCAAAAATGATTCCCGGGCGCGGCCACTGATGCTCCCCACTGCTCCCCTCACCTCTCAAGGGGCGAACAAGGGGATGTGTGTGTGTGTGTGTGTGTGCGTGCGTGCGTGCGTGTGTGCGTGCGAGTGTGTGTGTGTGTGTGTGTGGGTGTGTGTGTGTGTGTGTGTGTGTGTGTGTGTGAGATAATCATTGGTACTTAAACTTTATCTTAACTTTTTTGTGAAGACCGATGCGCTAAAAGGACTGTGCTGTTTTAAAAAATTTCAATCCTGAGCTCAGAAGTTTAGTAGATCAGCGTTCCGTGCGCTATCATGTTTGCAGACGAAATTTGTTGGATTGATTAGTAAAAAAAAATTATACAAAAAAAAAAAAAAATGTTTTTTTGCTCGTTTCCTTCCTGTGTCACACCTTGTTCAGCTGTTTAGTAGTGTCCGTTTGGCTGTAGTGTGAAAAGCAGGGAGTCGGGCGGCCAACAACCCCGGACTTGTGGGTGTCGGGAGGACGTGCGCTCACAAATGTTGCCCACGCCGGGCTGCCCACCCACAGCCGTGCCTGTGCAGGCGTCAAGTGGGACACAATGCAGCACGTATGAGGTCAACAGCTGACATAACGGTGAAAACCTGTTTGTTCTTTTGCTGCCTGCAGAGTGGACGCTTGCTATGCTTCACTGGCTTGGAACACAGCTTTGACTTATACTTGTGGTTTGGATTCTCTCCTAATTTATACGCTTATTTCCCTGGCTTCTACCTCACATTCCATCTCTTTGCCATCTTTACTACTGAAGAAGGAAGGCCTCCGGAGCAAAAACAGTTATTTTTCCTCGGCTTGTCTCGCCACTTTCATGACTTACGATTGATGAGGTTTGTTTTGACGGACTGGCTCGAACATGTCACGGGAGTTTAATTCAAATAAGGCCCGTAATGGGTAAATATTGTACGTGGCGCTCCGACGCATGTTCTTGTTTTAGGCCTACGATTGTTCTGTTTACAATCACCCACAGCTGGTTAGAATGTATTTGGACTTATGTGTACGACGGGGAATGGTTTGTTTTCGTTGTGGACAACAACTGATTCAAAGCATGTGAAAGAGTGGAAAACAAGTGTTGCCAAAATCTAATCGGAGCAACAGTCAGGCTTTTCACCAATGCTTCTTGTATAGCAGGGGTCACCAACCTTTTTGTAACCAAGAGCTACTTCTTGGGTACTGATTAATGCGAAGGGCTACCAGTTTGATACACACTTAAATGAATTGCCAGAAATAGCCAATTTGCTTAATTTACCTTTAATAAAGAAAAAAAAAAAAAAATGAAAAAAAAAAATATATATATATATTAAAAAATTGGTATTTCTGTCTGTCATTCCGCCGTACATTTTTTTTTCTTTTTTTGTACAGAATGAATGATGAAAAAAACACTTAATTGAATGGTTTAAAAGAGGAGAAAACAGGAAAAAAAAAAGAAAATTAAATTTTGAAACATAGTTTATCTTCAATTTCAACTCTTTAAAATTCAAAATTCAACCGAAAAAATCAAGGGAAAAACTAGCTAATTCGAATCTGTTTGAAAAAATAAAAAAAATAATTTATGGAACATCATTAGTCATTTTTCCTGATTAAGATTAATTTTAGAATGTTGATGACATATTTTAAATAGGTTAAAATCCAATCTGCACTTTGTTAGAAAATATAACAAATTGGACCAAGCTATATTTCTAACAAAGACAAATCATTATTTCTTCTAGATTTTCCAGACCAAAAAATTTAAAAGAAATTCAAAAGACTTTGAAATAAGATTTAAATTTGATTCTAAAGATTTTCTAAATTTGTTGGAATAATTTTGGGGGAATTTTAATCATAATAACTTTGAAGAAATATTTCACAAATATTCTTCCTCGAAAAAACAGAAGTTAAAATTAAGAATTAGATTAAAATGTAATTATTATTCTTTACAATAATAAAAAAAAATACTTGAACATTGATTTAAATTGTCAGGAAAGAAGAGGAAGGAATTTAAAAGGTAAAAAGGTATATGTGTTTAAAAATCCTAATCATTTTTAATTTTGTATTTTTTCTCAAAAATTGTCTTTCTGAAAGTTATAAGAAGCAAAGTAAAAAAATAAATGAATTTATTTAAACAAGTGAAGACCAAGTCTTTAAAATATTTTCTTGGATTTTCAAATTCTATTTGAGTTTTTTCTCTTTTAGAATTAAAGATGTCGAGAAGAGCGAGACCAGCTTGCTAGTAAATAAATAAAATGTAAAAAAATAGAGGCAGCTCACTGGTAAGTGCTGCTATTTGAGCTATTTTTAGAACAGGCCAGCGGGCTACTCATTTGGTCCTTACGGGCTACCTGGTGCCCGCGGGCACCGCGCTGGTGACCCGTGTTGTATAGGCTATCTCCATTATGTTGCAAGTACAGTCGCCATCAAAACATAATACATAAACATCATGTCATGGCTGCGTTGAGTTTTCAATCATTTCTGCAAATCTTATTTTATTGTGATAGAGTGATTGGAGCACATACTTGTTGGTCACAAAAAAGATTCATGAAGTTTGGTTCTTTTGTGAATTTATTATGGGTCTACTGAAAATGAGACCAAATCTGCTGGGTCAAAAGTATACATACAGCAATGTTAATATTTGCTTACATGTCCCTTGGCAAGTTTCACTGCAACAAAGCAGCCATCCAGAAACTTCTGGTTGAATTCTTGACCACTCCTCTTGAATAAATTGGGGCAGTTTAGCTAAATTTGTTGGTTTTCTGACATGGACTTGTTTCTTCAGCATTGTCCACACGTTTATGTCAAGACCTTTGGATGGCCATTCTAAAACCTTAATTCCAGCCTGATTTATCAATTCCTTTACCATTTTTGACGTGTGTTTGGGGTCATTGTCCTGTTGGAACACCCAACTGCGCCCAAGACCCACGCTCCGAGCTAATGATTTTAGGCGGTCCTGAAGAATTTGGAGGTAATCCTCCTTTGTCCCATTTACTCTCTGTAAAGCACCAGTTCCATTGGCAGCAAAACAGGCCCAGAGCATAATACTACCACCACCATGCTTGATGGTAGGGTGGTGTTCCTGGGATTAAAGCCCTCACCTTTTCTCCTCCAAAAATATTGCTGGGTATTGTGGCCAAACAGCTCATTTTTTGTTTCATCTGACCACAGAACTTTCCTCCAGAAGGTCTTATCTTTGTCCATGTATTTTTTTTTTTTATCACAACTTAGAAGCAAATGTTTATATATCTCATTACACAGGCAGAGACATAGACACAGGAAGAAGATCTGCATATTTAATCCACATACTCAAAATGACTCTGAACTAAAACCATGTTCTTTTCTGCTCTCACGAAAGGTTAGCCTCTACTTGCGAGCATAGCAGACAGACAACATTAGCACTAGCTCGATGCTAATTAACATTGAAGCGATTAACATTAACGACTACTGTTAAGAATTGAAAACCATTTCTTGTTCAGAACCGGTTCACGGTGTATCAATTCCTTGGAATCGCTCGCTAATTTTTTAAATGATTCCCTTTACAATGACCGTGAATGGAAAAGATGCCATTAAGCAACCGGTGCAGTGACGTCGGACAACATAATGACGGCGCACGGGTGGAACAAAAGCTCTAAGCATGGCTATATTTTACAGAGAAAAGAGTTCAACAGCGCTACTTGTAATAATTGCAAGATTGCCATTTCATCAACAGGACAAACCCCAGCAGCAGTTACCATGAATTGATTAACTTGGACCCCGACTTAAACAAGTTGAAAAACTTATTCGGGTGTTACCATTTAGTGGTCAATCGTACGGAATATGTACTTTACTGTGCAATCTACTAATAACAGTTTCAATCAGTAATGCTAGTACGTCACCTGCCATAAATAGGTATATAGTAACTTTTATTTATTAAATTGAAATGAATGCTGTCTCACTTTGATGAGCAACACGAGAGACACAGTCTGACTGAGCAGTAAGTATGCAGGACAGACAATCAGTGAATAAGTTTAGGGTAAAAAGCTTCAACCAATTTGCCACAGTGCTCCTGATTTTCGGTAGGTGAATCTTCCGTTGTCGTCGGAGAAAGTTCCCTATTTTCCTTCAAACACATTTTCGCACAGTCGTTTCCATTATGCAGGTAAAAGTCATAACATTGAAATATTGTTTAAAATTACATTCATGTCAGCAACTGAACTTCAAGTTTGAAACTAATATGTAAGTTTGAAACTAATACGTGTTAATAGGTCATTACATGCAAAGTCAGATATGTCAAGCCTTTATTTGTTATAATTTTTATGATAATAGCTGAGAGTTTTTGAAGAGCTTTTCATAAACTTCATGCCATATTCATTAACATTAGTCCGACTTTTCAAAAACTGAACTCATTCGGATAAAGGTGTTTCCGTGGGCTGTAGGAGGCTAATTTAGAGCTGAACAATTTGAGGAATTGGACTAATTAACTGCATGGAAACACACTGATTGTTGAACTACCCAGAACATCACTATTATTTAGCCTTGTGCAAATTTCTAGTTTTAAAGTCTCCCGAATTCTATTTCAAGTCGATTCCTTTATATCAGGGGTCTCAGACACGCGGCCCGCAAGACGTTATTTTGCGGCCCCCACCTTAATATGGAAGTTTAATGTTAGCGCGGCCCGCAAGTTTTATATGAATGGCGCTTGACAGTTTTGTGTTATTTGGCTCCAAAATGGCTCTTTCAACGTTCTGGGTTGCCTACCCCTGCGTTAGTGGAAAAGCGGCAAATGAGTGAAAGTGACAGACGTTGCCATGGAGACCACGGTTTTCTTACGTGCCTGGCTGCTGTCACACCGCGACACCTGTCCGTCAGTAATAACAGTCCCCGGACCATTTGGTTTTTTTGTTTTTGTTTTTATTTGCATTGCCTCACATGATGAACTCTACATATATTTTGGATAACACTCGGGTAGCCGTCACTTTTTTGTGCTCGCTATCCCGGTACTTTCCCGACTATTATCCGGCAACCGCCGTGTTGCTGTAGGGAGGAAAAGCGGAACGACACACATTGCGGAAATAACATTATTCTCTGTGCCTCGGCTAAATACAAATATATTCCACAACCCCAAACATGTCTTTTTCAAAGCCTGCAGTGAAGAGAAATGTTGGTGATGTGCAAAAACAATTCCAGGAAAAGTGGGAGATGCAATATTTCTTTGTTGAGCACAGGGCCACCCTGACGTGTCTTATTTGCACAGAGAAAGTTGCGGTGCACAAGGGATACAATTTGAAACATCATTATACAACTAGACATGCTGAGGAGTATGCAACATTTTTTAAAGAAATATTTTCTTGCGGCCCAGCCTCACCCAGACTCTGCATCCAGTGGCCCCCAGGTGAAGTGAGCTTGAGTCCCCTGCTTTATATAGAATTGGAATTGATATTCCAATAATTTTGATGATAATAGCTTACAGTTTTTGAAGACCCCACATTTACTGAGCTTTTCAATTCAAGGTTTTCATAAACTTAAGCCATAGTCATTAAACATTAAATCAAAACAAGGCTTGAAATATCTTGAGTTGCATTTTATGTAATCGGTAGTTTAATCTTTTAAATCTAAACAAACCTTTCCAGTTTTTTGAGTTTCAACACTATATTTTCTAGGGCCATGACTAAAGATTCCTAAAAGTTTAAAAAATATAAATGTAAATGTTGGATTATTCCTTAATTTCTACATATTCAACAGATTAATATTTATTTATTTTATTCATTTTCAAAAGTTTTTTTTTCTCTGTATGTGCCTCACAGTTGGCTTTTTAAAGGGCACGGTACCTCCAGTCCAAACTAAACAAAATTGATGCTTGTTCACCTTTTTGTTCTGTTTTTTTTCCTAAAAATAATTAATAAGAAAAATAAGGATCTGAATTGTTAAACAGAATCAAAACAAGAACCGGAACCAGAAAATTATTATCAATTCCCTTCCCTCTTATCGACTTCAGATGTTGATTTAAAAGACCTCCAAATATGAGCATTAAATAGACAACCAATATGTACATTTCACTTAAAAAAATAATTATTTATTTTAATAATTTTTAGACACACCTATATTATGTTCATGCATGAGTAAATGTAGTTTTTGCTTTTGAGTAATTATTGTGTACTATTTACTGTTTTTATTCACAAATTACATGTGTAATTTACCAATTACACGTTTTATAATGCATAAATAAAAACAGAATACAATGATTTGCAAATCCTTTTTAACTTATATTTAATTTAATAGACTGCAAAGACAAGATACTTGATGTTCGAACTGAGAAACTTTTTGTTTTTTTGCTTTTAGAATTCAATGGCAGCAAAACATTGCAAAAAAGTTTGCATTTTTACCACTGTGTCACATGGCCTTTCCTTTTAACAACACTCAGTAAATGTTTGGAAACTGAGAAGACCAATTTTTAAAACTTTTCAGGTGGAATTCTTTCCCATTCTTGTTTGATGTAGAGCTTAAGTTGTTCAATTCAATTCGGGGTCTGTGTTGTGGTATTTTAGGCTTCATATTGCACCACACATTTTCAATGGGAGACAGGTCTGGACTATGGGCAGGCCAGTCTAGTACCCGCACTCTTTTATTATGAAGCCACACTGTTGTAACATGTGGCTTGGCATTGTCTTGCTGAAATAAGCAGGGGCGTCCATGATAACATTGCTTGGATGGCAACATATGTTGCTCCAAAACCTGTATGTACCTTTCAGCATTAATGGTGCCTTCGCAGATGTATACGTTGCCCATGCCTTGGGCACTAATGCACCCCCATACCATCACAGATGCTGGCTTTTGAACTTTGCGCCTATAACAATCTGGATGGTTCTTTTCCTCTTTGCTCCGGAGGACACAACGTCCGCAGTTTCTAAAAACAATTTGAAATGTGGACTTGTCAGACAACAGAACACTTTTCCACTTTGCATCAGTCCATCTTAGATGAGCTCGGGCCTAGCGAAGCCGGCGTCGTTTCTGGGTGTTGTTGATAAATGGCTTTCACTTTGCATAGTAGAGTTTTTACTTACAGTGGTTTTCTGAATTGTTCCTGAGCACATGTGGTGATATCCTTTACACACTAATGTCCTTTTTTGATGCAGCACTGCCTAAGGGATCGAAGGTCCGTAATATCATCGCTTACGTGCAGTGATTTCTGCAGATTCCCGGAACCTTTTGATGATATTTTAGACCGTAGATGGTGAAATCCCTAAATTCCTTGCAGTAGCTCATTGAGTAATGTTGTTCTTAAACTGTTCGACAATTTGCTCATGCATTTGTTCACAAAGTGGTGACCCTCGCCCCATCCTTGTTTGTGAATGACTGAGCATTTCATGGAAGCTGATTTTAAACCCAATCATGGCACCCACCTGTTCCCAATGAGCCTGTTCACCTGTGGGATGTTTCAAATAAGTGTTTGATGAGCATTCCTCAACTTTTGTCAATCTTTTTTTGCCATTTGTGCCAGCTTTTTTGAAACATGTTGCCGGCATCAAATTCCAAATGAGCTAATATTTGCAAAAGATTAACAGTTTTTCAGTTCAAACATTAAATATCTTGTCTTTGCAGTCTATTCAATTGAATATACCGTATTTCCTTGAATTGCCGCCGGGCATGCGCCTGCTTTGAATTACTGCCGGGTCAAACTTGCTCCCCAAATTTATTAGCGCATGCTTACTTTTACCGCCGGGTCAAATTCGTGACGTCACAAGTGACACTTCTTCCCCTTTCGTCATTTTCAAAATGGGGGAGGAGATTTTTTTGCTTCTACTATGTGTAAACTAGGGGTCTTGTTCCACAGCCATACAGATCACACTGATGGTTTTGATATAAAACAACTTTAACACTCTTACTAATATGCGCCACACTCTGTGAACCCACACCAAACAAGAATTACAAACACATTTCGGGAGAACATCGGCTCTGTAACACATTATAAACGCAATATAACACTTACCCAGAATGCCATGCATCTATGACTCTTGACTATATTATACACCTCGCTAGCACCAAACCCTCCACCCCCTCTCCGTGCGTTGGTTGAGGTGGGCGGGGTTGGGGGCGAGTGTATAATATAGCCATGAGTCATGGATGCATGGCATTCTGGGTAAGTTTTATGTTGCGTTTATAATGTGTTACAGAGCCGATGTACTCCAGAAATGTGCTTGGTGTGGGTTCACAGAGTGTGGCGCATATTAGTAAGAGTTTTAACGTTGTTTATATCGCAACCATCAGTGTAAAAGGTATGGCTGTTGACCAAGTATGCATTGCAACCTCGCATGAGGAGCAGCGAAATGCATGCGTCCGGCCGGCACGCAGATAGCATGGTGTAAAGGTGGGCGTGATGACATCTTGTAGAGCAGTGGTCCCCAACCACCGGGCCGCGGCCACAGAATAATTTTTTATCTAAATTTTTTTTTATCACACTCAATTTTTTACTGCATGCCACTGGTAAGCGCGCGTTACCGCATGCCTTGATTAAGCGCAGGAGTGAGAAGAGGTTTTAAATTAATTAGCGCCCTGGCGGCTATTCAAGGAAATACGGTAAGTTGAAAAGGATTTGCAAATCATTTAATTCAGTTTTGTTTTACGATTTACACAAGGTGCCAACTATATGTAATAAAAGCCAATGTGAATTATATTTATATAGCGCTTTTCTCTAATGACTCAAAGCGCTTTTATATAGTGAAACCCAATATCTAAGGTACATTTAAACCAGTGTGGGTGGCACTGGGAGCAGGTGGGTACAGTGTCTTGCCCAAGGACACGACAGCAGTGACTAGGAAGGCGGAAGCAGGGATCGAACCTGGAACCCTCAAGTATCTGGCACGGCCACTCTACCAACCGAGCTATACCGTTCCAATAAGGAACTAGTTTGAATTTTGTTACGCGGTCTTAGTACTTACCATAAATACATAAAAAAAATGTACAGTTGATGATTTAATCTCACTCATGGATGATCGGCATCGAGATTGGCAGCATAAAACCCTGATCGGAACGTCCCCACCCATAACCTACAAAGGTATGGCAAAATGTAGCGTTTGTACATGTAAATGTTGAGCCTATTCAAAAAGTAGCGACACACATCATCCAGGTGTAACAAAACAACTAATACTTTACTTTCTGTGTTATTTACCTCCTGTTATTGCAGAGGAAGTCTGGGAGATGACATGATTTACCACACGACTGGATCCTCCTTTGACAGCACAGGTTTCTTTACGATCAGTTCTTATGAAAGTCCTTCTTATTTCAGTCCAAAGTGACATGTTTGTTGACCTACTCAGTGGCCTAGTGGTTAGAGTGTCCGCCCTGAGATCGGTAGGTTGTGAGTTCAAACCCTGGCCGAGTCATACCAAAGACTATAAAAATGGGACCCATTACCTCCCTGATTGGCACTCAGCATCAAGGGTTGGAATTGGGGGTTAAATCACCAAAAATTATTCCAGGGGGCCGCCCCCACTGCTGCTCACTGCTCACTGCTCCCCTCAACTCCCAGGGGAGTTAACAGGGGGATGGGTCAAATGCAGAGGACACATTTCACCACACCTAGTGTGTGTGAGACTATCAGTGGTACTTTTTAACTGATCAGAACATCCCTACTCATAACCTAAAAAGGTATGGCAAAATGTAACGTTTGTACATGTAAACGTTGAGGTGTAACAAAACAACACATGCTTTACCTTTTGTGTTATTTACCTCCTGTTATTGCAGAGGAAGTCTGGGAGGGAGATGACACAATTTACCACACGGCTGGATCCTCCTTTGACAGCGCAGGTTTCTTTACGATCAGTTCTTATGAAAGTTCTTCTTATTTCAGTCCAAAGTGACACGTTTGTTGACCTGCTCAGTGGCCTTGTGGTTAGAGTGTTCGCTCTGAGATCGGTAGGTTGTGAGTTCAAACCCTGGCCGAGTCATACCAAAGACTATAAAAATGGGAGCCATTACCTCCCTGCTTGGCACTCAGCATCAAGGGTTGGAATTGGGGGTTAAATCACCCCAAAAAAATCCTGGGCCCAGCCACCGCTGCTGCTCACCGCTCTCCTCAACTCCTAGGGGGGTTAACAGGAGGATGAGTCGAATGCAGAGGACACATTTCACCACACCTAGTGTGTGAAACTATCATTGGTACTTTTTAACTGATCAAAACATCCCTACCCATAACCTACAAAGGTATGGCAAAATGTAGCATTTGTACATGTACATTTTGAGGTGTAACAAAACAACACATGCTTTACTTTGTGTGTTATTTACCTCCAGTTATTGCAGAGGAAGTCTGGGAGATGACATGATTTACCACATGTCTGCATCCTCCTTTGACAGCGCAGGTTCTTTACGATCAGTTTTTATGAAAGTCCTTCCTTTTTCAGTCCAAAGTGAGGGAAACACCGTAAGTGTCAACACACGCTGACAGCTGGAATGAAACGTTATTCATCAATGGATGTCTCATCCGGTTCTTTCAAGTCCCAAAGGTAATTGTCTATTCTTCTCATAGCTGTTATACATATTGTACATGAAATTGGCTTATTTTGTAATAGAACTAGAATGTTGAAAACGTTTGTTATACACAATGAGGAACATAGTTGTTCCAATGCTCTTGTCGCTAAAAACCTGGCCAACAAAGCGGTCCAAGCGAATGCATTATTCTTTTTTTTTTCCTGATCCGGACTAATTTTCCGAGAGGAGCTGCCGAGGGACACAAATCCAGAGATGTAAAGATGCCGCTTCCTTCAAACTGTCAGTTTGTGGTTCGAACAATATGCTAATACGCTACATTACTGCACAACCATCAATATTCGGTGCGTGCCTTAGACTGCCTTTAGCGTCCTCTACCACCTGAAAAGGAGACTATTATATATGTCCCAGTTATCCAAAGGTTTAACTATAACCCGAAAAGTAGGCAGGCACGGTGTTTTTGTTCCAGCCGGTACGTCAATACACTGACACACAACATCCGGATTCCTATCATGCATTGCTTCAAAACTACAGCAAGTAGTAATGTCCAAAAACATAACAGAGACAAAGCAGAAGAACGAACAAGAGACATGGCGACAATGAGTTGGAAGAAGAAGTACGCTTGCAAGTTCCTAAATGACATAATTGCCAACCCTCAGGATTTTTCCGGGTGACTCCCGAATTTCAGTGCTCTTCCAGAAAATCTCCTGGGGCAACCAATCTCCCAAATTTCTCCAGAATTCCACCCGGACAACAATATTGGGGGTGTGCCTCAAAGGTACTGCCGTTAGCGTCCTCTCTCACCTGAAGTCGCATCCACTTTTCCTAAATTGCATACTCTATAGCAGTGGTCCCCAACCATCGGTCCGTGGACCGCATACTTGCCAACCCTCCCGATTTTCCTGGGAGCGTCCTCTCTCACCTGAAGTCGCATCAACTTTTCCTCTGTACAAACAGCAGGTGAATGCAATGCATACTTGGTCACCGGCCATACAGGTCACAGTGAGGGTGGCCGTATAAACAACTTTAACACTGTTACAAATATGCGCCACACTGTGAACCCACACCAAACAAGAATGACAAACACATTTCGGGAGAACATCCACACCGTAACACAACATAAACACAACAGAACAAATAGTCAGAACCCCTTGCAGCACTAACTCTTCCAGGATGCTACAATATACACCCCCGCTTTTGCCAAACCCCGCACCCTTCAACTCCCCCTCCCCCATCAAAAAGTCTCCCTATTTCCCGTATTTGGAGGTCTCAAGGATGACAAGTGTGCTAAATGATTGGAAAATAATATTTCAGTTCATCCAGGACAGCTCGAAAGGTAAGGGGTATGCTGTCTGCAAATTTTGTAGATCACACTTCTCCATTGAACATGGTGGCCGAACGGCTATACTCATTCTTGAACGGATTATTTATATATATATATATATATATATATATATATATATATATATATATATATATATATATATATATATATATACACACACACACACACACACATATATACATACACACACACACACCCCACCCCAACCTCAACACCACTTCCCCCCATCTCCCGAATTCAGAGGTCTCAAGGTTGGCAAGTACCGGTACCGATCCGTGACGCATTTGCTACCGAGCCAGAGAGAAACATGGAATAATTTATAAATGGCTGCATTTTCTCTGACTTTACTTTCGCCTGTCCCACCAAGACACACCAATAAGCTTGTTTATAGATCCGTTTGTTATATGTGTTATAACTTTGTGACATGATACAATGCACATTAATGAACATACAAAATATAAACGTGACAGATTGTAGTCAAAGGCTGATTTCCATCGGCATCTCATTACAAAGAAACAAGCCCAAGGCTCCCACTGATTCAGGGATATAGTGAGTCGGATTTTTCATGCACTTATTTTTGCTGTATTTATCTGGCACAAGTGGGAAGCCGGTCCCTGAAAATAATGCCTACATTAAACCGGTCTGTGGTGCAAAAAAGGTTGAGGACCACTGCCCAGTAGGTTGTGCGAGTACCTTCTTGTAAGTCAGACCTTTTAAACCTATTAGCTAGTAGCCACAACAACAACAACAAAGCACTTCCTCATTATGCACCAATGAGGGTTACAGCAAGCAAGGTTGCATTCACAAACCCTCGTAATTATGGATGTCAATATCACATACAGTTGTGATCAAAATTATTCAACCCCCACACAATTTTGGTGTTTTAGCAAGTTGGACATTTATTCCGTATTTTGTTTATAGTCATATCAAATAAAGATGTGTCAAATAGACAAATGCAACTTAAATTGTAACACTGTATTTTACAAAATACCAAAAAAGGAAATTTTTCTTAATATCTCATTGACAAAATGATTCAACCCCCTAGTTACATGCATCTTTAGTACTTAGTAGAACACCCTTTGGCAGTATTTACATCCTTCAAACGTGATACATAACCGGACACAAGCTTCTTGCAACCATCTACAGGTATTTTAGCCCATTCCTCTTGGGCAAAGGCCTCCAGTTCATTCATATTCTTGGGCTTGCGTGCTGCAACTGCCTTCTTCAAGTCCCACCACGGCTTTTCTATAGGATTTAGGTCTGGCAACTGTGAAGGCCACTCCAGAGTCTTCCAGCCCTTCTTCTGCAACCACTCTGATGTTGATTTGGAGGTATGCTTGGGATCGTTGTCCTGTTGGAAGGTCCAACGTCTCCCAAGCCTCAGCTTCGTCACTGACTTCATGACATTTGCAGCTAATATATCCTGGTAGGAAATAGAATTCATAATACTTTGAACGCACTGGAGATTCCCGGTACCTGAGGTAGAGAAACAACCCCAGAGCATGATTGACCCCCCACCATGCTTAGCAGTAGGAAAGGTGTTCTTCTCTTTGTAAGCTTCATTTTTTCTCCTCCAGACATAACGTTGATTCATAGGCCCAAAGAGTTCCACTTTTGTCTCATCACTCCATAGAACAGTTTCCCA
This sequence comes from Nerophis ophidion, assembly GCF_033978795.1. Classification (NCBI taxonomy): domain Eukaryota; kingdom Metazoa; phylum Chordata; class Actinopteri; order Syngnathiformes; family Syngnathidae; genus Nerophis; species Nerophis ophidion. The sequence goes on from NC_084615.1 coordinate 32,524,564, forward strand.
AAAGCTTTGGGGTTTGTCCAGATGATTTTTGGCATACTGGAGTCTATTTTCCTTGTGCCTGGTAGTCAGAAGTGGGGTGCGCCTGGGAGTTCTGGCATGGAGGCCTTCATCTCGTAGTGCGCGCCTTATTGTCTGAGACGAAACCTGCGTTCCCCCCTCTGCAATGTCCTGTTGTAGTTCCTCAGCTGTTACCCGGGGGTTTTTCACCACTGTACGCTTCAAATACTGGACAGCAGTTGCACACAGCATCCTCTTTTTACCAGGCCCAGGTAGTGTTTCCACTGTGCCTTTAGCTTTAAACTTGCGAATTATGCTCCCAACTGTGTCTCTTGGAATGTGTAATATCTTTGCTATTTTCTTATACCCATATCCTGTCTTATGAAGAGAAATTACCTCCTCTCTTGACTTCTTTGACCACTCCCTGGACTTCACCATGTTGCAAATACACCATTGACCATCTACAAGAAGCTGAGCGTCACAGTCTTTTTCAATCAGTTTAATTGTTGCTCGTTATGGTTCTAATCACATCTACAGGTGTTTTCAACACCTGATTGAAAAGACCTTATTCAAATTCTGTTCTTAAGAGTTATGATCTTCAAGGGGTTGAATAATTTTGTCAATGAGATATTAAGAGAAATGACACTGTTTGGTATGTTATTAAATATAATGTTGTAATTCAAGTTGCATTTGGCTATTTAATGCATTTTTATTTGATATGACTATAAATAAATGTCCAACTTGCTAAAAAAAGAAAATTGTGTGGGGGTTTAATAATTTTGATCACAACTGTAAGTCGCTTTTTGTACGTTCTTTTCTGTAATAATATTGATAATTTGTTTCTTTTTTTTTTTTGTACTATTACATTTTAGTTTATATATTTGAAGTATTTAAATCACTGGTCTATTCAACTTGAATGTCACAGTGACATTATTATTATTATTTTTTTGTGATTACTCATAGAGTCCATCGATCCATCATCTTCCGCTTATCCGAGGTTGAGTCGCGGGGGCAACAGCCTAAGCAGGGAAACCCAGACTTCCCTCTCCCCAGCCACTTCGTCTAGCTCTTCCCGGGGGATCCCGAGGCGTTCCCAGGCCAGCCGGGAGACATAGTCTTCCCAACGTGTCCTGGGTCTTCCCCGTGGCCTCCTACCGGTTGGACGTGCCCTAAACACCTCCCTAGGGAGGCGTTCGGGTGGCATCCTGACCAGATGCCCGAACCACCTCATCTGGCTCCTCTCGATGTGAAGGAGCAGCGGCTTTACTTTGAGTTCCTCCCGGATGGCAGAGCTTCTCACCCTATCTCTAAGGGAGAGCCCCGCCACACGGCGGAGGAAACTCATTTCGGCCGCTTGTACCCGTGATCTTATCCTTTCGGTCATGACCCAAAGCTCATGACCATAGGTGAGGATGGGAACGTAGATCGACCGGTAAATTGAGAGCTTTGCCTTCCGGCTCGGCTCCTTCTTCACCACAACGGATCGGTACAACGTCCGCATTACTGAAGACGCCGCACCGATCCGCCTGTCGATCTCACGATCCACTCTTTCCTCATTCGTGAACAAGACTCCTAGGTACTTGAACTCCTCCACTTGGGGCAGGGTCTCCTCCCCAACCCGGAGATGCCATTCCACCCTTTTCCGGGCGAGAACCATGGACTCGGACTTGGAGGTGCTGATTCTCATTCCGGTCGCTTCACACTCGGCTGCGAACCGATCCAGCGAGAGCTGAAGATCCCGGTCAGATGAAGCCATCAGGACCACATCATCTGCAAAAAGCAGAGACCTAATCCTGCGGTCACCAAACCGGAACCCCTCAACGCCTTGACTGCGCCTAGAAATTCTGTCCATAAAAGTTATGAACAGAATCGGTGACAAAGGACAGCCTTGGCGGAGTCCAACCCTCACTGGAAATGTGTTCGACTTACTGCCGGTAATGCGGACCAAGCTCTGGCACTGATCGTACAGGGAACGAACCGCCACAATAAGACAGTCCGATACCCCAAACTCTCTGAGCACTCCCCACAGGACTTCCCGAGGGACACGGTCGAATGCCTTCTCCAAGTCCACAAAGCACATGTAGACTGGTTGGGCAAACTCCCATGCATCCTCAAGAACCCTGCCGAGAGTATAGAGCTGGTCCACAGTTCCACGACCATGACGAAAACCACACTGTTCCTCCTGAATCCGAGGTTCGACTATCCGGCGTAGCCTCCTCTCCAGTACACCTGAATAAACCTTACCGGGAAGGCTGAGGAGTGTGATCCCACGATAGTTGGAACACACCCTCCGGTCCCCCTTCTTAAAGAGAGGAACCACCACCCCGGTCTGCCAATCCCGAGGTATCGCCCCCGATGTCCACGCGATGCTGCAAAGTCTTGTCAACCAAGACAGCCCCACAGCATCCAGAGCCTTAAGGAACTCCGGGCGGATCTCGTCCACCCCAGGGGCCTTGCCACCGAGGAGCTTTTTAACTACCTCAGCGACCTCAGCCCCAGAAATAGGAGAGTCCACAACAGATTCCCCAGGCACTGCTTCCTCATAGGAAGACGTGTTGGTGGGATTGAGGAGGTCTTCGAAGTATTCCTTCCACCTATCCACAACATCCGCAGTTGAGGTCAGCAGAACACCATCCGCACCATACACAGTGTTGATAGTGCACTGCTTCCCCTTCTGAGGCGGCAGACGGTGGTCCAGAATCGCTTCGAAGCCGTCCGGAAGTCGTTTTCCATGGCTTCCCCGAACTCCTCCCATGTCCGAGTTTTTGCCTCCGCGACCGCTGAAGCTGCACACCGCTTGGCCTGTCGGTACCTGTCCACTGCCTCCGGAGTCCTATGAGCCAAAAGGACCCGATAGGACTCCTTCTTCAGCTTGACGGCATCCCTCACCGCTGGTGTCCACCAAGGGGTTTTAGGATTTCCGCCCCGACAGGCACCAACTACCTTGCGGCCACAGCTCCGATCTGCCGCCTCGACAATAGAGGTGCGGAACATGGTCCACTCGGACTCAATGTCCAGCACCTCCCTCGTGACATGTTCAAAGTTCTTCCGGAGGTGGGAATTGAAACTTTGTCTGACAGGAGACTCTGCCAGACGTTCCCAGCAGACCCTCACAATGCGTTTGGGCCTGCCAGGTCTGTCCGGCATCCTCCCCCACCATCGCAGCCAACTCACCACCAGGTGGTGATCGGTAGAAAGCTCCGCCCCTCTCTTCACCCGAGTGTCCAAAACATAACGCCGCAAATCCGATGACACAACTACAAAGTCGATCATGGAACTGCGGCCTAGGGCGTCCTGGTGCCAAGTGCACATATGGACACCCTTATGTTTGAACATGGTGTTTGTTATGGACAAACTGTGACGAGCACAAAAGTCCAATAACAAAACACCACTCGGGTTCAGATCCGGGCGGCCATTCTTCCCAATCACGCCTCTCCAGGTTTTACTGTCGTTGCCAACGTGAGCGTTGAAGTCTCCCAGTAGGACAAGGGAATCACCCAGGCGAGCACTTTCCAGTACTCCCTCGAGTGTTCCCAAAAAGGGTGGGTACTCTGAACTGCTGTTTGGTGCGTAAGCACAAACAACAGTCAGGACCCGGCCCCCCACCCGAATGCGGAGGGAGGCTACCCTTTCGTCCACCGGGTTGAACTCCAACGTACAGGCTTTGAGCCGGGGGGAAACATGATTTGCCACCCCAGCCCGTCGCCTCTCACTGCTGGCAACGCCAGAGTGGAAGAGGGTCCAATCCCTCTCGAGAGAAGTGGTTCCAGAGCCCTTGCTGTGCGTCGAAGTGAGTCCGACTATATTCAGCCGGAATTTCTCGACTTCGCGTCCCAAGAGCTAGCTTGTGTAGCCGAGGATCGGACCGCCAAGTGCCCTGCCTTCGGCTGTCGCCCAGCTCACATTGCACCCGACCTCTATGGCCCCTGCTATGGGTGGTGAGCCCATTGGAGGGGTGACCCACGTTGCCTTTTCGGGCTGTGCCCGGCCGGGCCCCATGGGAACAGGCCCGGCCACCAGGCGCTCGCCATCGTGCCCCACCACCGGGCCTGGCTCCAGAGGGGGGCCCCGGTGACCCGCGTCCGGGCGAGGGAAATCTGGGTCCATGCTTTTTCTTCTTCATAAAGGTCTTCGAGCTGCTCTTTGTCTGATCCTCACCTAGAACCTGTTTGCCTTGGGAGACCCTACCAGGGGGCTTTATGCCCCCGGACAACATAGCTCCTAGGATCATTGGGACACGCAAACTCCTCTACCACGATAAGGTTGCAGCTCAGAGAGGAGTACTCATGGAGTATATCGTGAATACATTTAGAACAGGAAGTGAACAAAAGTTTTAGCAACTGTTATGTGAAAGAAAAGGGTTAGGATTAAATGAGCTCTGCTTCTTCCTCCTCTTTTTCGAACATGTTGAATAGAGAAACTGGAAATTGTGATGTATCACGTTGTATGCATGCATGTTCCAAAATAAACTCAAACTCAACACATAGGAAAAAAAGGTTTGTTTGTTGTTTTCTTCCTTTAAGTTTGAAAAAAAATGTTTTTTATACATCTCATTTTTAAATTCAGTTCAGGCACAGTTTTAATGAAAATAACTTTTTGAGGAATTTTGCCTATCATCCATAATCCCTACGTAAGACAATATAGGCCTTATACACACACACACAAATACTTGTATGTTTAATGTGCTGACAATCCATAAATAAGTTCATAGTTTACCGAAGTCGTACTAAAAACATTTTGACCGATTTTTTAGCGCTGTGTGTAATGTTCTGTATTCTCAATGGAACATTTAAAGTTTTGGTGTTGTCTACTGGCGTCGTCTTGCGGTCTACACATATCTCTTATGTGTGACAGCCATCTACTGGTCACACTTATCATTACACCATGTACCAAATAAAATTGCTTCGAGGTTGGTAAGCACAACCAGAATCATGCCATACGTTAGGCGCACCGGGTTATAAGGCGCACTGTCGATTTTTGAGAAAATTAATGGATTTAAAGTGCGCCTTGTAGTCCATAAAATACATTGCATGTCATCTCCTGATTGGCATTTGCCATCCTTTCTTCATAGTTTTTAAGTTTTCACAGCATCAGCAGGCTCTTTGCAAGACTCCTCGTTAAAATATGTTTTATTCATCAACATCATGCCCCGTGAATCGATATTGCCACATTTTAGAGATCCATACATCCATCCATACCGCTATTCCCTTCGGGGTCGCGGATATCCATCCATAATTTACGATTAAATGGATTATTTTACCATACATCCATCCATCCTACTTCTTCCGCTTATCCGAGGTTTTTACCAAGCCTTTATTTATTTGTCATAAAACTGTCAGAACAGGCATGTTTTGACAAATGTTCACCCATTTTGTCAGCATGGTTTGACTTGATCACAAACCTGCTCAGTGGCCTCGTGGTTAGAATGTCCGCCGTGAGATCGCTCGGTCGTGATTTCAAACCGAGTCATACCTGTCATGATCTGTGGTCCGGATCATGTTTTGTTTAATTATGTTCTGTTAGTTTTGGACTCCCTTAGTTCCTATTTTGTGGACTTTGGTGTCATGATCCGTGGTCCGGATCATGTTTTTGTGTTTCTGTTAGTTTGGACTCCTTTTGTTATTTCTTGTGCACCTGTGAGTTTGTTTCGTCACCATGGTTACTTGATTTTCTCCTGCCTTGCACGCACACCTGTTACTCATTAGAGACTCTATTTAAGCCTACCTTTGTTTCCACTCGTTCAGCCTTCATTGTGTTTGCTGCTTGCAACCTGTCGACGTGAGTTTTTCTGCCTCGTATTTAGTTTTTGCCAAGTGTTTAGACTAGTTAGTCTTGTTCGTTTTCTGCGCTAAGTGTTTAGCCTTAGCTTCCACTTGTGACCGGCACGCATCCGTTTTTGTTTGTCTTGTGTTTTTTATGATTTATGATAAATAAATAATTTCTTACCTCACGCCTTGGTCCGGAGCCGTCCATTCTGCATTCCGGGAGAACAATCCCGCATAAAGATACGACCCCCACGTGACATTCGGGGGTTTGTTTAGGTTACCATGGGTATTAATTGGTTTCACCTGCCTCTGATTAGTGGTCGGCACTTTCACCTGCTGTTGAGCACTAATCAGTGAGATATTTATTCACGTTGCTTGCCACACTCAGTCTTGCTTCACTATTTGCCGTAGGCAACACGTTACGTGGTATATTCCAGTTCTTGACTCATGTTTCCTGTGCTAAGGTTTGGTCCTTTAGCTTCTTCTGCGAACGGCACGCTTTCATTTTGCTTTTTTCCGGTTTTTGGTTTAAGCTGTGATTTATGTTGAATAAATCATCTCCTACCTCACGCTGACGTCCGGGGTCGTCCGTTCTGCATTCCGGGAGAACAAACCTTGAAGCAGGCTGCGACGTGACAATACCAAAGACTATAAAAATGGGAGCCATTACCTCCCTGCTTGGTACTCAGCATCAAGGGTTGGAATTGGGGGTTAAATCACCAAAACGATTCCCGGGCGCAGCCACCGCGGCTGCTCACTGCTCCCCTCCTGATCAAGGGTGATGGGTCCAATGCAGAGGACAATTTCACCACACGTGTGTGTGTGTGTGACAGCCATTGGTACTTTAACTTTTTTAACTTTGAAATTCAGTCTGTCATCAATGTATGCTTTGTCCGCTGAGAATGATTTTTTAACCTACTTTGGGCCCACACAAAACAGTAGTTTCGCGATCACATGAATCCGTCAAGTACGGTCTTTTTAAAAGCCCTCTTTCAAATCAACGGACCAATTTAAAAGTGCATTGTACGGTTTCAGACGAGCGGCACACATAGCAATTACAGCAAATGCCAGCAGTATCATTTGCATGTAAATTGCCTCTTTGTTTACCCAAGGTCAGTTTTTAACCTATACCCAACACTCAATGTAGTTCTCTAATAAGTCTGTGTTGCCACAAGCAGTACCGCTGCCTGTTTAAACATTGGTTAGTGAGTATCATTGCAACAAGGGATTATGAATTTGAAGGACGCACGTCACAATACTAGGAATACCGATCCTCTCTGGCGTCGTCTTTGTCGAGGCAGACGTTTTGTGAGCGTGTGCGACTGCCACAGTGCATACGAAAGCAATGCCAGCGAGGTGTGTGTTCATGCAATAGCGCTTGTTTTTGAGTTAACCTCCAGCTGCACAGAACAAGTGCGTGATGAGACTTTCCATCTCACAATAGAAGGGACTCGCATGCCGCATTAAGTATTGTACATTCCTCCGAACCCGCACAAGATATCGCTTTAATTCCCTTCAATCAGTCGTCAAGAGACGGGGATTTTGTCTTGTGTGAGTCTGCATATCTTACCGCCTTGCTACAGAGGCTACCGCATGGCTATTTGCTGTAAATAGCTGTCCCTCTCCTCCTCTGGGGGGATGCTTTATGGCATGTGACAGTGAGGATAACGGCTGTACTTTACAGTCTAGTGCTCTGCTTTTCAATTTGTGCTCCTAGAAGAGGTTAGCCCGCTTCTCTGTCATGTACTTTTCCACTACATTTTTTTTTTATATTGTCTATCTATCATTCAACTTAAAATGGGTTCCAATTCACTACGTTTCCATACACTAAATTAGTCTGATTTAGGGTTGTACGGTTTACCGGTATTAGTATAGTACCGAAGTACTAATGAATCATATTCGGTACCATACTGCCTCTAAAAAGTACCGGCCCGCCTCAAAATGTAAACAAACGCCATTGGTGGATCTACACCTAACATCCACTGTAATTATACCAAGTACAGTAGCGTAACAAGTCGATACTACTATAAATACGTCTATTTTTTGGTATCACATCTTCTTTCAGTTTTTTAAAATGTATATTATGTTTATAAAGTCAGGAAATATGTCCCTGGACACATGAGGACTTTGAATATGACAAATGTATGATTCTGTAACGACTTGGTATCAGACTGATACCCAAATTTGTGGTATCATCCAAAACTAATGTAATCAGTATCCAAACAACAGAAGAATAAGTGATTATTGCATTTTAACAGAAGTGTAGATAGAACATGTTTAAAGAGAAAGAAAGCAGATATTAACAGTAAATGAACAAGTACATTAATAATTCATTTTCTACCACTTGTCCTTAATTATTTTGACAAGGTAAAATAATGGAAAATGACACAATATATACCTGCCTATGTCCGGGAACTAAATTAGGAGCCTTTGTTTGCTTCCATCCATCCATTTTCTACCGCTTATTCCCTTTCGGGGTCGCTGAGGGCGCTGGCGCCTATCTCAGCTACAATCGGGCGGAAGGCGGGGTACACCCTGGACAAGTCGCCACCTCATCGCAGGGCCAACACAGATAGACAGACAACATTCACACTCACATTCACACACTAGGGCCCATTTAGTGTTGCCAATCAACCTATCCCCAGGTGCATGTCTTTGGAAGTGGGAGGAAGCCGGAGTACCCGGAGGGAACCCACGCATTCACGGGGAGAACATGCAAACTCCACACAGAAAGATCCTAAGCCTGGAATTGAACCCAGGACTGCAGGACCTTCGTATTGTGAGGCAGACGCACTCACCCATCTGCCACCGTGAAGCCCTTTACTCACTAATAAAAGACATGTTGTCTTGTATGTTCACTATTTTATTTAAAGAAAAACTTGCAATAAGAAACATATGTTTAATGTACCCTAAGATTTTTTTGTCAAAATAAAGCCAATAATGCCATTTTTTGTGGTCCCCTATAATTAAAAAGTATCAAAATAATTTTAGTTCCAGTACCAAAATATTGGTATCAGGAAAATACTACTCTGATCTTTTGGTATTTTCACACCTTCGTTTGAAGTCCAGGTGTCCATGCACTTTTTCTAATGTGACTATTGGTCATACGCAGTGTGCCTCCCGTACACTTGGGGGCGCTTATTCTCTTTTAGCGCGGTAAAAATAATTCCTTTAAAAAAATGGTCGACCTTTGATGTCACACGTGACATCTGCGGATCCTCAAAACTTGTTTTAATTGATTTCCGCTGTAATTTTGGCACAGATTACAAATATTACATCACTTATGGCTATGCTGATGTTAAATAGCAGACACTATCAAGGTTTTGGTTGATTGATGGAATGAATGAAACTTTTATTAGTAGATTGTACAGTACAGTACATCCATCCATCCATTTTTGCTACTGCTTTGTCCATTTCAGGGTCACTCGCCTTCTGCCCGAAATGCAACAGTACAGTACATATTCCGTACAATTGACCAGTAAATGGTAACACCCCAATAAGTTTTTCAACTTGATTGGCGCTACCAAGAATGTACCCGACCGAATGCAAGTCCGAAACAAAAAAAGGCTGGGGGAAGAGTTGTTTGATGGAATTTTTGGATGAAAAATCATGAAAACAAAACTTTTGAATGTCTTGGAGATCATTCACAAAGCTCATTGGAAGGACTTTTGAATCCAAAGGAAAAGACCGTCGGTGTCCCAGCCGAAACTGTTCCAGATGAAGTTTGCAATGTTCTGGACTATCTTGCCAGTTGTGTGGAATTCAGAATTGTTGCTTATCAGTTTGCAGTGCACAAATGCAGCGTGTACATTTTATTATATGCCTTTTATTTACCTGCTTCATTCTCTTTCATATATTACTTAATGGGAGTAACCATTGTACTCGTCGAAGCCCTCTAAAACCACTAAATACATAGGATGAACTGCTGCTTATAGAAGTGAGCACGAAGAGTGGTTCAAATGTTGGAGCAGATGGAAGCCAAGAGAGTGATGTTGGCGTGACTTTACGGTGAAAATGTGGAACTTGGAGCCTAGCTATGTCATCAAAAATGGATTGCTTACCCAAAATCAACTGGAAAAAAAGCTTGACCAAATAGAACAGTGGTTCTCAAACTTTTTTCAGTGATGTACCCCCTGTGAACATTTTTTTAATTCAAGTACCCCATAATCAGAGCAAAGCATATTTGGTTGAAAAAAAGACAAGTAAAATACAGCACTATGTCATCAGTTTCTGATTTATTAAATTGTATTGTGCAAAATATTGCTCATTTGTAGTGGTCTTTCTTGAACTATTTGGAAAAAAAAGATATAAAAAACACTAAAAACTTGTTGAAAAATAAGTGATTCAATTATAAATAAAGATTTCTACACATAGAAGTAATCATCAACTTAAAGTGCCCTCTTTGGGGATTGTAATAGAGATCCATTTGGTTTCATGAACTTAATTTTAAACATTTCTTCACACAAAAAAGAAATCTTTAACATCAATATTTATGGAACATGTCCACAAAAAATCTAGCTGTCAACACTGAATATTGCATTGTTGCATTTCTTTTCACAGTTTATGAACTTACATTCATATTTTGTTGAAGTATTATTCAATAAATATATTTATAAAGGATTTTTGAATTGTTGCTATTTTTAGAATATTTAAAAAAAAAATCTCACGTACCCCTTGGCATACCTTCAAGTACCCCCAGGGGTACGCGTACCTCCATTTGAGAACCACTGAAATAGACAACTGTCCAACGAGTTATTCACCATAATATTGATCATGGTACATGCAGCACATCATGGTTGTTTGTACAACTACACACAATGTCTGGCTAGCTGTGTACAAACAAAACATGAAATGTGGGCTCATACTTTACACATACTGTAATATGATTGCTCATGTTTCTATGTCAATACCAATTGGTGTTCTATTGCATTGTGTTGTGTATTACAAACTAAAAAGCGATTTAGCTGCTAAGCAGAAGTTTTTTTTACGACTAATGTCGCTGTAAGGCGATGTGTTACTATGCTCCAAAAACAGTACCTCAGTGTTCGCGCTTACAATAACAACGCACATAATCATGTTTCATCAAACATATATCAAGGTTGTTGCCCTAGGGTAAACTGGGTAACACAAGGCATATTGACAGAGCTTAACCCATTGTTACTATAACAATCTACAAGATTAATATAGGTTGCCTCTCTCTCTTCCCTTTCATCTTTCGGTATTCCTTCTTTTTTTTTTTCTTTTTTTTTTCCATTTATTTATTTATTTTTATGATCTTTTTAGCTATCATTATGTATACGTATTGTTGCATTTGAACAACTGTATTGTTGATAATAGAGGTAAACTATTGGTTTTGTCCATGATCAATAGCGCTTTTTCTATTGGTATTTGTATTGCTCCAGTTTTAGTGTTAAATTGATCATTGTCATTACTATATTATTTATTTCACTAACTGCTTATTTGCTAACACTTTTACGATCATATTTGTACATATCGTATGTGCTGGTGTTGTTCTATTGTTGTTGTTGTTATTGTTGTATTTCCTGTTGTCGTTTTTGTCTCTCTGTCTAATCCCCCTCTTATCCCCACAATTTGCCCCTTTGTCCTCCTTTTTTTCTCTTTCCATCCCCTCCTGCTCCGGCCCGGCTGCACCAAATTATAATATAAATACATTTAATAAAGTCAAATTCAAATAAGGCAACAAGAGAAGTATCTTACACTTCTCTTTTGTAAAGTAAATCTGAACAGCCGATATGGGCATCTACATCAACTATATGATTTGCCTGAGAAGCTGGACAGGACAAAAAAAAAAAAAAAATACAATAACAATGCCGCTACAACTTGGTTATTGTACAGGATGCGGAAGTATTTTTGGCGGTTTTTGGATGCATTTTTAATTGATTTGGAGGCAGAATGGATTGCTCCTATTAGCCTAGAACCAGCTGATTATTACAATTTAAAATGCCATCAAAAAGTGTGTTCTTGTCTCCCATAAGGATTGCCAACGATAGGCAAAATTTCCCCCCCAAAAAGTGCACTTCCCCTTTAAAGACATTAATACTTTGGTCATTTTAGCGAATCTTGTGTTCTTTTTTGACAGCACATTAGTGACACGGGAACATTTAAAGCAAATGATGTCATACATCTGGAGGATGCCACCTCAACTCAGTAAGATAGTGAGCTTGTTACCTGGCCAAAGTTTGTCTTCATCAATTCAAGTGCTTACTTTATTTTTCAGGAATTTCAGGTGTGAAGCAGTTTGACACGATAATAAACGTCAATCACACATACACACGCGCACACACAAACATTAGGCATCTCTGCGCCTATATCAGAAAAAAATACATATGCAATCAATTAGAGAGCTAAAATGTTCAGAATTAATCAAGTTTACTCGATTGCTAAAAATGCCAGGAGTTAATCACTAATCAATTATATACCTGTGTGCAACTTTTTATATTCTCTTTGAGGAAGCCTGATAGCTTTGGTTGTAGTTAAATAGATATATAGATGTCAGGCTTGTCAATGACAGTTTGGTTATGTCTTAGTTTTTCCTCTCTTTTTTGTTTTATTTCCTGTCAGCGCTCTTATTTCGGTTCCTTTTCCTGCACGTCTCCCCTGAGCGCTTGTTTCCTCTCACCTGTACCTGATTAGCAGTCTGGCCCACCTGGTGGTAATTGCCAATCAGGCCACTATTTATACCTGCCTCGCCCTCCAGTCAGTGTTGGAGTATTGTTTGTCTCCTAGCTCCTTGTTTCCTTAGTTTTTTTGTTAGCTGTTTGCAGTTTGCCTGTTTCCTGGTTCCTGATTCCTGTTTTCCTGAATTTCCTTTTGGGCATTAAATCATGTTTCCCTGCATCCAGCCTGCCATCTCTGCATCTTGGGGTTTGTCACCATCATACTTGCCAACCTTGAGACCAACGAATTCGGAAGATGGGGGGTAGGGCGTGACAACAGGTTGTAGAGGACGCTAAAGGCAGTGCCTTTAAGGCACACCTCAAAATTGTTTTGTCTGGGAGAAATTCGGGAGAATGGTTGCCCCGGGAGATTTTTGGGAGAGGCACTGAAATTCGGGAGTCTCTTGGAAAAATCGGGAGGGTTGGCAAGTATGGTCACCAACACTACGTGACGATAGTTAGTTATTTTGTAACCACCCAATGAGCATCACAGTTACAGTATAAATAAACATTTCTGAATGAATTAGTAATCGTTGTTCATTTGCATTGGGCTAAAAATATTTCAAAGGGAACTTATTATGCAAGACCAACTTTTCTTACCAATTGGTGCCAGATTTTGTGTATCAAACTGGAGATATTTATAAAACCATATAAAATGAGAGGCTATTTCCATATAGAGTAAATTTTTTACCTAAAGAGCTTTGCACGAGTCCACCATTTTTATTCAGTTGTAGTCCAAAGTTCTAGTGAATAAGATCCTCTTGTTGTGGGGCAGACTGGCTCGTACATGCACATGCATCCTACACTGTTGCCATTTCTAATACAAAGTAGCATATACTTCTAACTTGTATCCATCAGTAGACAGTGGCGTAGTGGTTATTGTCAGCCCTGAGATCGGTAGGTTGTGAGTTCAAACCCCGGCCGAGTCATACCAAAGACTATAAAAATGGGACCAATTACCTCCCTGCTTGGCACTCAGCATCAAGTGTTGGAATTGGGGGTTGAATCACCAAAATTGATTCCCGGGCGCAGCCACCGCTGCTGCTCACTGCTCTTCTCACCTCCCAGGGGGTGATCAAGGGTAATGGATCAAATGCAGAGAATAATTTTGCCACACCTTGTGTGTGTGTGACAATCATTGGTACTTTAACCTTAACATATGGAGACGCTAACAACGACAACATGACTGACGGTTAGAACAGTGATTCTCAACCTTTTTTCAGTGATGTACCCCCTGTGAACATTTTTTTAATTCAAGTACCCCCTAATCAGAGCAAAGCATTTTTGGTTGAAAAAAAGAGATAAAGAAGTAAAATACAGCACTATGTCATCAGTTTCTGATTTATTAAATTGTATAACAGTGCAAAATATTGCTCATTTTTAGTTGTCTTTCTTGAAATATTTGGAAAAAAAGATACAAAAATAACTAAAAACTTGTTGAAAAATAAACAAGTGATTCAATTATAAATAAAGATTTCTACACATAAAAGTAATCATCAACTTAAAGTGCCCTCTTTGGGGATTGTAATAGAGATCCATCAGGATTCATCAACTTAATTCTAAACATTTATTCACAAAAAAATAAATCTTTAACATCAATATTTATGGAACATGACCACAAAAAAATCTAGCTGTCAACACTGAATATTTCATTGTGGTATTTCTTTTCTCAGTTTATGAACTTACATTCATATTTTGTTTACGTATTATTCAATAAATATATTTATAAAGGATTTTTGAATTGCTGCTATTTTTAGAATAATTTCAAAAAATCTCACGTACCCCTTGGCATACCTTCAAGTACCCCCAGGGGTACGCATACCCCCATTTGAGAACCACTGGATTAGAAGATGCAGTCAAAGGTGAACCGCGTAAATAAGACGGCATGGTCAGAAAGCGACTTGAAAACGGTCTGTAAAACATAATCCATGCAACATTTTGACCAAAATAATCACCATTACTTGTAACAGGAAGTGTTTTCAATGTTGAAAAAAATCATTAATATGACCCATTTATGCTGAATTTAAAAGAAGATGGCTAAATTAAAGCCTTTGTATGCTTCATTCTCTTGTAGTCGACTAATATTTGAGATAATCAATGACTCGTCGACTATTAAAAGAGTCGTTAGTCAGCTCTGATACAATACAAGCATGATCCATACAGACTTTTATTTATTTTTTTGTGTCGATATATGAAAAGGCTTGATAACAGATCATTATTCAAACAGAGAACAAAGGTAGATATGAAAAACACAAACCAATTTATCATTAACAGTCTGGTATGGTCTTATGCTGTCTTTAAGTTGATAGGAAGTGGTAATTTTTTGGGCAACACCCATTGGCCTCAATAATTATATTTTTAATGATATAATATGTTTAGCTCATGACATGGTAAGTTGAATGATGCAGACACATTTGTTACCGGACACGTTCTAATATGCCTTTGCCTTGTAGACCTTGTATGTGTAAGTAATGTGCAATTATAATTATTTAATAATTGTGACAGATGTCATGTTTTAGACTGCAACGTTGGAAACTTATTACATAAAGTACAGGCCAAAAGTTTGGACACACTTTCTCATTCAATGTGTTTTCTTTATATTCATGACTATTTACATTGTAGATTGTCACTGAAGGCATCAAAACTATGAATGAACACGTGGAGTTATGTACTTCACAAAAATAAGGTGAAATAATTGGAAACATGTTTCGTATTCTAGTTTCTTCAAAATAGCCACCCTTTGCTCTGATTATTGCTTCGCACACTTTTGGCATTCTCTCGATGAGCTTCAAGAGGTAGTCGCCTGAAAGGGTTTTCACTTCACAGGTCTCATAGTGTTGATGCCTTCAGTAACAATCTACAATGTAAATAGTCATGAAAATAAAGAAAATGCATTGAAATGAGAATGTGTGTCCAAACTTTTGGCCTGTACTGCATGTCTAGTTTGACTTTTCAGATAAAGTGATTGTGGTGGGAAATGAGTGTTTCCATGGTCATCGCTGGCAATACAAGCAAACCTCATTTAAATAGAGTAGTCGGCACAACTTTTGCACTTGTTATCAATTGAACACACAAGAACAAGAATTATGTAGAACATCTTTTTTTTTTCTTATTGAGACAAATATTATTTATGTATTTAATATTTGTATGCTTACTATGGTATATTATTTATTTATTTGTTCATTGTTCTGTTGCAGAAAACAAGGACATTGGATAAAATCGCTATGGTATGAAAAGGGATAAGATTGAATAGCTCTGCACCTACTCAGTGGTTTAGTGTTTAGAGTGTCCGCCCTGCGATTGGTAGGTTGTGAGTTCAAACCCCGGCCGAGTCATACCAAAGATTATAAAAATAGGACCCATTACCTCCCTGCTTGGCACTCAGCATCAAGGGTTGGAATCACCAAAGGGGGTTAAATCACCAAAAATGATTCCCGGGCGCAGCCATCGCTGCTGCCCACTGCTCCCCTCACCTCCTAGGGTGTGAACAAGGGGATGGGTCAAATGCAGAGGACACACTTCACCATACGTAGTATCTGTGTGACAATCATTGGTACTTTAACTTTAACTTCTTCCTACTCCTTTTCGGACGTGCTGTAATGAAAGAACTAGAATTGTGTGATGCATTACATTGTATCATATGCATGTTCCAAATAAACTGAAACTGAACTGAACCGTCTTAATAGAGCACCTGAAACAGACCTGGCTGCAGAAAAATCCTTTAGCAACCCTTTAGAATTTAACAAAAAACACTCACATTTGTCCCCAATGACATAAATAATGACAAAAATGAGTCAGTCTTTCAGACCTACTTCAAAATGGTTAGATGCAAAAAATTCCTTCAGGATTTTGTGCTTGGTCCAACAAACCAACATCAAACACACACCTGCAATAGTTCTACCATTTCAAGCAATACTTAATACAATTTCAAAAAGCTCCCGTAAGACATGAGTGCTATTGCCCAAAGAACTTTCTCACCCAGCTCAACCCTCATTGTGTACCCTTGAACGCAAAAGAACCGCTTTTAAAACATAGACAACCTTTTAGCATAATTTGGTATAAGGCAGGAGTCTCAAACATGCAGCACGCGGGCCAATTGCGGCCTACGAGACGTTATTTTGCGGCCCCCACTTTGATATAACAATTTAATGTATGTGCGGCCCGCGAGTTTAATAAGAACAGAACTTGACAGCGTCATACTTCCCAACGTTCCCAATTTGCACGGGAGTCCCCTTAATATCAGGGTATCCATTCTCTGGTAATCCCTGCCGATTTTTACCCAATCAACAATAGTCAGGGGGTGCCACAATGGCACTGTTCTTAACGCCCTCTGAATACTGTATTGACAGTGTGCAAGCCCATTTAATTGTTACATTTGGCTGAGCAGTACACATCTGTGATGTTGCAAGGTATATTTGGTCAACAGCTACACAAGTCACACTGAGGGCGGCCGTAAAAACAACTTTAACACTGTTACAAATATGTGCCAGACTGTGAACCCACACCAAACAAGAATGACAAACACATTTCAGGAGAACATCCGCACCGTAATACAACATAAACTCAACAGAACAAATACCCAAAATCCCATGCAGCCCTGACTCTTCCGGGCTACAATACACACACCCACGCTACCACCAACTCCCCACAACCCCACCCTCCCTACTTGCGTCGGTTGAGGTTGTGTATATTGTAGCTCGGGAGCATTTGGGCTGCAAGGTGTTCTGGGTATTTGTTCTCTTGTGTTTAAGTTGTGTTAGGGTGTGGATGTTCTCCCACAATGTGTTTGTCATTCTTGTTTGGTGTGGGTTCAAAGTGTGGTGCATATTTGTAACAGTGTTAAAGTTGTTTATACAGCCACCCTCAGTGTGACCTGTATGGCTGTTTTTCTGCACAAGTCTCGCACAACATGATTTAGAGTTGTTACTTTAGTTGTGTTATGTGCGCAATGACGAGTTGTAAAGCCCTAGTTCTCTTATAGATGGTACGCTATGTGAAGGTATGCCAAGGGTTAAGTGAAATTTATCAAAAACATTATAAAAAAAAAAAGCATTCAGTCATAAATACTTAATAAATATATTTATTGGATAACACTTCAACAAAATATGAATGTAAGTTGATAAACTGTGAAAAAAAACAAAAACAATGCAATATTCAGTGTTGAGAGCTAGATTTTTTGTGGACATGTTCCATCAATATTGATGTTAAAGATTTCTTTTTTTGTGAAGAAATGTTTAGAATTAAGTTCATGAATCCAGATTGATCTCTGTTAAAATCCCCTTCTATGTGTAGAAATCTTTATTTATAATTGAATTACTTGTTTATTTTTCAACAAGTTTTTTAGTTATTTTGTATCTTTTTTTTCCAAATGTTTCAAGAAAGACCACTACAAATGAGCGATAATTTGCACTGTTATACAATTTAATAAATCAGAAACTGATGACATAGTGCTGTATTTTACTTTGTTATCTATTTTTTCCAACCAAAAATGCTTTGCTCTGATTAGAGGGTACTTTAATTAAAAAAAAATTCACATTGGGTACATCACTGAAAAAAGGTTGAGAATCACTGTTGTAGAGGACGTTAAAGGCAGTGCAGTCACAGCAGCCCTTAATAATGTCGACCGGGTGAAAATTGGGACAAATTCGGGAAAATGGTTGCACCGGTAGATTGTCGGGAGGTGCACTGAAATTCAGGAGTCTCCCGGAAAAATCGTGAGGGTTGGCTTTCCTGCCCTATCAATGCTAGGGCGGGAAAGCCATTCATAGAAGGTCAATTCATTAAAAAGTGCATGTTAGATTTTTTTTAAAGTATTTTCTGGCGGCCCAGCTTCACCCAGTTTCTGCATCCAGTGGCCCCCAGGTAAATTGAGTTTGAGACCCCTGGTATATTTGGGGAGGGGGCGGGGGGTACTAGGATGACAGGGGATGCAAAACAATAACAGTGCAATACGTTTTCATAACATGGTCACTGCTGCCTAGTTTCTCTTCTTATATTCTTATTTTACTGTTATATATGTTTATTCCCATTGTTGCTTTTTACTTTTATTCTTATTGTAATATTTCTCTATTTTGTTTCCATTTAAACCCCCATTATTTACTTTTTGCTTTTTTAAATTGATCTGAACTCTGTACACTGCTGCTGGAATTTTAATTTTCTTGAAGGAACTCTCCTGAAGGAATCAATAAAGTAATATCTATCCATCTATCTATCTATCTATCTATCTATCTATCTATCTATCTATCTATCTATCTATCTATCTATCTATCTATCTATCTATCTATCTATCTATCTATCTATCTATCTATCTATCTATCTATCTATCTATAAGGGATACCAGCAGGTATCCACCTTGAACATGAACAAGGCTATGTTTTAAGCAATGTTTCTGCATCTTCCAATTGTGTGAAAACATTTCCACACGATTCCCTACCTTCACCCTCATAAAGTGACCTTTAGGCTCAACATGCTCAATGTAGCATTCCAGTAAATTATTTTACTCCTGTCCATCCTTTCATATTTAAGAGTTTCAAGTTGATACCCAACAATTCCTTGAAATATCAACAAACAAATATCTCTCCATCTATCCACGCACTGCTCAACAGCGTCTCACATAAATTGTCACACTTGCGACGAAAGCCTTTATGCTTGCATTTAAATAGAAATATTACCAACACGGCGGCAGATACCTTGCGTAGAGTGTGCTATTCTGCCAGGCTCTTAATACTTCCACTCGTCTGTGATTGGTTTGAGAGCCCGGGAGAGAGAATTTGCTCAAACATTTGACCGCCCCAAACCCCCAACACCCCCTCTCTTGCTCAAGTTCCGCATGATTCAATATTCAATCTCCTATTCATGCAGGCTGACCAATTACAGCTGTCAGAGGGAGGAGGTTCTACATTATAGTTGCAACAAAACGCTCCTGAAGAGTGAAAACTAAAAGGGCATACTCTCCAATTCTTAAAGGTCCCCGATTATGCAAAATGGACTTTTGAATGATGTTCAGCGTTGTGTCCCGAGGGCCTGTTTATGACCACCAAACAGGGAAATAACTAAACCTTGCTTGTTTGCTCCACTTTTTAGAGATGCAAGTTGGTTTTGAAGTTAAGTGTCACGTCGTGGTCGGATCGTTCTCCCAGGATGCAGACGGAGACTTCGGACGAAAGGTGTAGGTAAGTTAATGATGTATTGTTCATAAATCATACAGGATACAAAACAAACAAAATAGCACGGGAAGTGAAGGAAAAGGCTAGTGCGAAAGCTTAGCAAATAAACAGGCATAGGAACCACAAAGGTAACACGCTAACTTGTCGCATAGTGCAAACAAGGAAAGCAGACTGAGGGTGGTGCACAACGGGAGAAAGTAGCTCTCTGATTAGTGCCCGGCAGCAGGTGAGCGTGGCGAACACTAATCAGAGGCAGGTGAAACCAATTAGTACCCATGGTAACCAAGACAAACCCCGAAGTGCACAAAACAGCAACTAAGGGAGTCCAGAACTAACAGAACACAACTAAACAAAAGATGATCCAGACCACGGATCAGGACAGGTATGACTCGGTCTGAACTCACGACCTACCGAACTCAGGGCGGATACTTTAACCACAAGGCCACTGAGCAGGTTTGTGATCAAGTCAAACCATGCTGACAAAAGGGTGAACTCACAACCTAATCGGGGTTTGAACTCACAACCTAATCAGAGGCAGCTGAAACCAGTCTGCACCCATGGCAACCACAACACAAACCTAGGGGTGCTCAAAACGGGAACTGGGGGAGTCAAAACATGATCCGGGCAACGGATCATGACATGAAGAAAAAACACCCCCATAATGGAAATGATACCAAAGTAATAAAAAAGAAAAGAAACAGGCTTCGCTGCAGTTTTTCTTTGTTTTTCCTTAAATATACTAACCTAGTGTGATGTGTTATTAGAAAATGACTGTAAATAACTGAAGACACATCTATTTACTTTCCCTAAATATCTAAACGTATTGATATTCTCTTCATATCATATTATGCTCCTTCCAGTGCTGTTATTTAGTTTTAGTTTTTATCCAATCAGAATTCAGCTTGCTTATGTTGCCATGCTGTACCAAATCTGCCAGGCGCCTTCAAAATCAACAATGCAGGCATCTATGCACTGTAAGTGAACGGGCACATACAGTTGATAGACAGTTGCGATAGCCAATCAGATCACGAGTTGTTGTCAGTAGCCTATCTATGTAGCCTGATGTTAACGAGACTGTGATTGGATACTCATCAGGACCGTTTGTGGAAGAATTTGAGAACACGTAGAGTTGATAGACAGTTGTGATAGCCATTCATATTACAAGTTGTTGACAGTAGCCTATCTAGGTAGCCTGATGTTAACGAGACTGTGATTGGATACTCACTTGTCATTCCAAAGTGAGTATCCAGTTTCAATTTAGCAGGAAGCAGGAAGTGTTGCGGCGTAGCCAGACTGGGATAGCAGAGAAGGAGAACAAAACGTTGTCTAGGTGGCAAATATACATTTGCAAGGCAATTTTCAAGAAGGATATTGAGGGAGACACTACATCTTGTGAGACAATGTCGGCCAACCCCGGAAGCTAGCTCAGGTGTTTTGGCGATGAAATGGGGAAATCTCCGTCATTTCCATTCGAACAAGCCGACAACGAGGGTTACCACTGGCTTATACGGCGTCGAATAGGTGCTACAAATCATGAGTATAAATATTTAATTTTTTCACTTTTAATGTTTTTTGCAATTTTAATTTTGACGGTACCACATGAGATATGTTTTAATTGCTGATACGTTTTAATTGATTTTTAAATGCGCCAGAAAATAAACCGTTTGGTACACTGTTGATATGTTTCAATTCCCAGTAGGGCGTAAATATGTTCCTGTATGGTGTTTTTCCAGCAATGGTCATGTGGTGACATCGATTATGGTATTTTGAGAGGTAATCTTCAAAGTCGGACATCACTGAAGGCCCAGGTGCGAAAGTGCCACCGTAATTGATAATATGGGAAATGACTGTCAGGTTCATTTTTAGGAGCAAAAATACATAAAGAGAAATTGTTATTGACATTTCAGTGGTTGTTGTGTGTGATATATGACATATATTACATTAGAAAAGGGCAGCACTAAAGTGTAAAACATGCACAATTGTCACACACTTGTAGGGTTGCAAAATTCCGGGAATTTTCAAAGTTGGAAACTTTCCATGGGAATTAATGGGAAATTAATGGGAATAAACATTGGATGCAACATGCTAGATCTTGCAGCATGATTATTAGTTAAACAAACTGATTTAATGCAAATTCAGTAGAATTTCAACCCTACACTGTGCATTCCTCCATCACATGTTCAGTGCATTCTTCTATCACATGCACAGATAATTCCCAGCATGCTACACACGACAGCGAGGCTATTGAGGCCACACTAGTATTTGAGCCCAGGAACTTCATCCAGTCAGGTAAGTTTTGATGATATTACTGGGGTGAATATATTTGATCTATGGTATTTAAGTTTAATGGAGGTGTAATTGCTTGTAGACTGGTTGGGCAAACTCCCATGCCATGCGTGTTCGGGGGTGGAGTGGGGGGCGTGGTTAAGAGTCAAATATTTTATATATATATATATATATATATATATATATATATATATATATATATATATATATATATATATATATAAGGGCTTCACGGTGGAAGAGGGGTTAGTGCGTCTGCCTCACAATACGAAGGTCCTGCAGTCCTGGGTTCAATCCCAGGCTGGGGATCTTTCTGTGTGGAGTTTGCATGTTCTCCCCGTGAATGCGTGGGTTCCCTCCGGGTACTCCGGCTTTCTCCCACTTCCAAAGACATGCACCTGGGGATAGGTTGATTGGCAACACTAAATTGGCCCTAGTGTGTGAATGTGAGTGTGAATGTTGTCTGTCCATCTGTGTTGGCCGTGTGATGAGGGAGTGACTTGTCCAGGGTGTACGGTGCCTTCCGCCCGATTGTAGCTGAGATAGGCGCCAGCGCCCCCCGTGACCCCAAAAAGAGAATAAGCGGTAGAAAATGGATGTATATATATATATATATATATATATAAATAAAATAAATACTTTTGAATTTCAGTGTTCATTTATTTACACATATACACACACATAACACTCATCTACTTGTTGTTGAGTTGAGGGTTGAAATGCCCATCTTTGTTCTATTCTCTGTGACTATTTTTCTAACCATATGCATGCACAGTTAGACTCTCCGGCAGAGAAGAAGTCCAGCAAAACTCCTAGCCATTATGGACAACACCTCTCACCCACTACATTCGGACCTTGCGTAAAGAATGAGCACGTTCAGTGGAAGGATCAGACTCCCAAAATGTAACACGGAACGACACAGTAGGTCCTTCATACCGACAGCCATCAGAATGTATAATGCATATGTTCCTTCTTGACTGCACTTAAATGTAGAATATATGGAGAATATATTTATATTATTCATATATTATATATTATATATATTATATTATTTATTATTATTATTATTATTTATTGTGAGCAAACTGTGGTGCTGAATTAAATAAAATACGTTCTATTCTACATTCTATTCTATTCTATGTACAGTAGATGGCAGTATTGTCCTGTTTAAGAGTGTCACAAGTTCACAAGATTGGAGCTTACGGCAGACAAACTTCTTTACGGTAGACGAAAATATGGCTGCTGTTGTTGTGTGTTATTTCCGGGCTGGGAGGACTTTAATGAAACTGCCTAACAATAAACCCACATAAGAAACCAAGAACTCTCCCTCGATCATTCTACAGTTATAACGTCATTGGGCAGACTCACTCTTTATACTGTGGGAAAGCGGACGTGAAAACAGGATGTCCTCACTCAGGTCCGCTTGGATCTGGAGGGGGCGTGGCCTCCAGCTCCGCCTGAATTTCGGGAGATTGTCGGGAGAAAATTGGTCCCGGGAGGTTTTCGGGAGAGGCGCTAAATTTCGGGAATCTCCCAGAAAATCCGGGAGGGTTGGCAAGTATGGTTAGCTGTGATGCTAATTTTTTCTATAATAAATCCCATTCATTTATGCTAATATACCTTTTTTGTGATCTGTAAAGTTCAACTAGCAGATACTAAATCAAACTTGTAGTTTCCTCAGCCTTCTGTTCCGCTAGCCATTCTGTTACCATACAAGAATGTAAGTTATAGTTTGGTTTAGCACGCTGATTGAGTGTTCATTTATTTATCTCGCCTATTTCTGTTCATTTGTCCATCAGTAAAATATTTTGAAAGACTACTGAAATTGTTTAGCTGACTATTTATATCTGTGTGTGGCATTGCATTAGTGTTTGACAAGAATAAATACATACAAACAGAATAAGGCCATGTGATGTGTGGAGACATTTCACCCTGACCAATGTAGGCGGAAAGGCTGTGTACATTTGCAAAAACTGTGCAAAGCGCTACGTCAAAAATGCCACAAAGATGCTGCAGCATGTTGACAAGTGCCTTGGGCAAGACACTTTACCCACCTGCACTAGAGAAAAAGCGCTATATAAATATCATTAAAAAAATATATACATATATATATCATTATTGTAATTCCCCATTAATTCCCATTAATTCCCATGGACGGTGTCCAACTTTAAATAATCAAAAAAAGGTCAATATTTCCAAACTTCCCAAGCTTAACTTCCCGTAGTAAATTTCCGTAAAGTTTTCGGAATTTACCGGAAACTTTCCACCCCTTTGCAACCCTGCACACTCCTTCCAAGATGTTGACACACACAATTAAAGGCCTACTGAAATGAGATTTTCTTATTTAAACAGGGTTAGCAGGTCCATTCTATGTGTCATACTTGATCATTTCGCGATATTGCCATATTTTTGCTGAAAGGATTTAGTAGAGAACATTCACAATAAAGTTTGCAACTTTTGGTCGCTAATAAAAAAGCCTTGCCTTTACTGGAAGCCCTGCCTTTACTGGAAGTATGTGCGCGTGACGTCACGAGTTGCAGGGCTCCACACATATTCACATTGTTTATAATGGAAACCACCAGCAGTAAGAGCAATTCGGACCGAGGAAGCAACAATTTCCCCATTAATTTGAGCGAGGATGAAAGATTTGTGATTTAGGATATTGATAGTGAAGGACTAGAAAAAGTAAAAAAAAAAAAAACGACGGCTCCGGGCGGCGGCAGTGTGAGCGTTTCAGATGTAATTAGACACATTTACTAGGATAATTCTTGAAGATCCCTTATCTGTTTATTGTTTTAATAGTGTTTTAGTGAGATTTTAAAGATTGTAAAGACATACCTCGAGGTCGGATGGCTGCGGTGAACACGCAGTGTCTCAGAGAGAAGCCGAGGAGCCAAGCTCACAGCTGCCTTTCTTGACAGATGCTGCAGGACGACGAATAATCCAATGATGTCTCCGGTAAGATATATATCACAATTTTCCCATCCAAAAACATGTTGGTTGACGTAGAGAAAACATGTTCGCTTGACCGCTCTGCATCACAACAAACAAAGAAACACCGGCTGTGTCTCGGTGCTAAAGACAGCTGCAATCCACCGCTTTCCACCAACAGCATTGTTCTTTATAGTCTCCATTATTAAATGAACAAATTGCAAAATATTCAGCAACACAGATGTCCAAAATACTGTGTAATTATGCTATTAAAGCAGACGACTCTTAGCCGCTAGTGGTGCAGCGCTAATATTTCCTGACAGTCCGTGACGTCACGCGCACGCCTCATCATTCCGACGTTTTCAACAAGAAACTCGCGGGAAATTTAAAATTGTAATTTAGTAAACTAAAAAGGCCGTATTGGCATGTGTTGCAATGTTAATATTTCATCATTGATGTATAAACTATCAGACTGCGTGGTCGGTAGTAGTGGGTTTCAGTTGGCCTTTAATCTACAGACGCACAAAACGGCTCGCTCACAGTAAATCACTTTTAAACCAGGCTAGATCTTAACCAACACAGTCTGAGAGCTATTAACACAGCAACATGTTCTGTGAGTGCAGTGTGGATCCAAAAGGAGACTGTGCAGAGTAACGTACAACCCGCTGTGCAAATATCCGCCCACGTGCAACGACCATAAATCTACTCTGAAGAATAGATTTGCTTTTGTCCGCACAAAATGCTTGTAAAATGACTCGCGGCACCTGCAACATACTGATATATCTTCATAACGCACAGACTTTTATTTGACAACGTGGATAAATCTTTACACTAATTTGTCAGTGGCGGTATAGAAAGCCTCTGAAATTGGTCGAGCTCAAAAAAAACCATTGCCGCAATAAAGTTGTCACTTTTATAGCACCTTCGCCTGAGGGCAATGTACGCTGCTTGAGAAACCGTTGATATATTGTTTTTTTTTTGTTTTTTTTAACGTACAATGAGAAGACCTTTGGTTCGCATCTTGTAAAAACCTGCATCAATCTTAGTTGTTCCTTGGACTCATGTGAGTCCTGGAAGCTATACAATGTACGTGTCCTAACAGAGATGTTTGGAAAACAAACAGAAAGCACCGCGGCGTCGTCATTCTGTGGGACTTGAGCGACTGTTCAACCACACCTAGGACCACGTTTACACTGCAGGCCAAAGTGGACCCAATCAGATTTTTTTTTTCGATCTGATTTTTTTTTCCAGATGACTGTTGACATTGCAAGTAAAATGTGATTTTTATCAGACTTCAGTGGAAACACTCAAAGGTCCCAATGTGGTCTCAAAGTCACTTGCATGCACACTTTGATAATGTAAAAATAAAAGGAAGTTGACCGGGAGGAAGTCGTTTATACTACAAAATAAAATAATTGTCACAATGCCTTAATAATTAATGTGTTTTTTTACGTGAAAGTAAATGAAAGTAATATAATGTATGATTTAGGGTTGTACGGTATACCAGTATTGGTATAGTACCGCCATACTAATGAATCCTATTCGGTACTATACCGCCTCTAAAAAGTACCTGGAAATATGTCCCTGGACACACGAGGACTTTGAATATGACCAATGTATGATCCTGTAATCACTTGGTAGCAGATCGGTACCTAAATTTGTTGTATTATCCAAAACTAATGTAGAGTACCAAACAGAACAATAAGTGATCATTACATTTTAACAGAAGTGTAGATAGTGTGGTAGCTTGGTGCTGCAGGGTATTCCGAGTTTCTGCGAGTCGGCCAGCTAATGGGGTAGTGATGTTGTGTGTCAGCCTGTCTGTGCTCTTATTTATTTTATTTTTTTTATGTGCGTATATATGTATGCGGAGGTATGTGTGTATATGTATGTATGTATATACTGTATATGTGTGTATGTATGTGGGTATATATATGTATATGTATATATGTATATGTGTGTATGTATGTGTATGTATATATGTGTATATGTATGTATACACATATATACATGTATGTGTGTGTGTATATATATGTGTGTGTGTGTATGTATGTGTATATATACATATATGTATTGTATAGATGCATGTATGTATGTGTGTATGTGTGTGTATTTATGTGTGTATATGTGTATGGATGTGTATGTATGGATGTTTATGTATGTGTGTACATGTATGTATATATGTGTGTGTATGTGTATGTATATATATATATATATATATATATATATATATATATATGTACGTGTGTATATATATATATGTACATATATATATATATGTATATATATATATATATATATATATATATATATATATATATATATATATATATATATATAAAATTTAATTTTTTTGTTTGTTTTGTTTTATTTTTTATTTTTTTCCTTTTCTCCCCTCCCTCAGGGGGGGACTTCGACAGGGCAGTTGCTGGTAGTTCCATCTCCATCGTTGGGGTCCCTGCGGGTAGGGTGGGTGGTCCCCGCGGCCCTGCGCTGGGTGGTCCTGTGGCGGCCGGCACGGGTGGGGTGGCCTGGCGTGGGCTGCGCCGTGCTCCCCGGGGGTGGGGTTGGGGTCGGGGGGGCCCGGGTGCTGGTGGGGCGGGGGCGGTCTTCCCGTCCGGCTGCGGGGAGTCTCTTGGTTCCCCCGGGCGGGGCATCCCATCTTTCTGCCCGTGTGGGGGGTTCTCTCTTGCTGGCTTGGGGTCTGGCCATCCGCTGCTTCTCTCGTGCCCTGTCCACTGCCGGGCGCGGCTGTCTGCGGCCTGCTGCCGGCTCTTCCGGGCGGCGCGGTGGGCCGGGCTCTGGGGTTCCCGCCGCTGGCCGGCCTGGCTGCGTGGGGCCGGTGGTCCCTGGCTCCCTGAGCACCACACCTGCTCTTTGGGTTGGGCTTTCTGGGCGGCTGGGGCCGCACTCTGGCTGTCACGCACACTGGGAGTCAAATATATTGTACACACATATACTCACACACACACACACACACACCGTTATTCATACATACAAACGTCCATACATTGGTACCTACGCTCCCACATATATACACAAATACATTACATACCTACATACTCCAAGTCCGTCCATCCACGCGCACATTCACGGTACAAACATACACATACTGCACATATACATTCACTGTACAAACAAACATACATATACTGTACATATACATTTACTGTACAAACATTCATATACACATTCTGTTCATATACAAATACATATACATACATACACTCATGCACATAACCATGTTTCATCAAACATATATCAACGTTGTTGTTTTAGGGTAAACTGGGTAACACAAGGCATATTGACAGAGCTTAACCTATTGTTACTATAACAATCTACAAGATTAATATAGGTTGCCTCTCTCTCTTCCCTTTCATCTTTCGGTATTCCTTCTTTTTTTACGATTTTTTTTTTCATTTTTTTTATTTTTTATTATCTTTCTAGCTATCATTATGTATACGTATTGTTGCATTTTAACAACTGTATTGTTGATAATAGAGGTAAACTATTGGTTTTGTTCATGATCAATAGCGCTTTTTCTATTGGTATTTGTATTGCTCCAGTTTTAGTGTAAAAATGCTCATTGTCATTACTATAATATTTATTTCACTAATTGCTTATTTGCTATCACTTTTACGATCATATTTGTACATATCGTATGTGCTGGTGTTGTTCTATTGTTGTTATTGTTATTGTTGTATTTGCTGTTGTTGTTTTTGTCTCTCTGTCTAATCCCCCTCTTAGCCCCACAATTTGCCCCTCTGTCTTCCTTTTTTTCTCTTTCTATCCCCTCCTGCTCCGGCCCGGCTGTACCAAATGATAATATAAATACATTTAATAAAGTCAAATTCAAATAAGGCAACAAGAGAAGTATCCTATACTTCCGTTTTGTAAAGTAAATCTGAACAGCCGATATGGGCATCTACATCAACTATATGATTTGCCTGAGAAGCTGGACAGGACCAAAAAAATAGATAGTGTAGATAGAACATGTTAAAAGAAAAAGTAAGCAGACATTAACAGTAATTGAACAAGTAGATTATTAATACATTTTCTACCACTTGTCCTTAATAATGTTGACGAAATAATTGAATGATAAATAACACAATATGTTACTCCATATGTCAGCATAATAAATTAGGAGCCTATGTTTGTTTACTTTCTAACAAAAGACAAGTTGCCTTGTATGTTCACTATTTTATTTAAAAACAAACTTGCAATAAGAAACATATGTTTAATGTACCCCAAGATTTTTTTGTTAAAATAAAGCCAATAATGCATTTTTTTGTAGTCTCCTTTATTTAGAAAAGTATCAAAGTATCGAAATCCATTTTAGTGCCGGTACCAAATTATCGGTATAGTATGAATGGATGTATATAGTGTAATATAATACACTATATATAGTCTTTTTATGGCCGTTAAGGGGAGGGGACACGTACATCAGCGTGGATATACTGAAGCTTTATTTTTCAACTCACATGTAAGCAAACGCGCCACTGCGTCAATTCCGGTCTTTCAAAAATCGCTATTTCTTCGGAATGAAAATATTTATTCATGTGTACATATAGCCTTTTTTTGGTGGACCACTGAAAAGTGAGGTACCAGTAATCTGTGTGGTGTTTGGGTCTGTGGGACCTGTTTTCATTTTTTATTAAAAGAAAAAATTATACAATTAATAAATGTTTTCAAACTGAGACTCACTGACTTTGGCTCATTTTCTCCGAAGAACATATATCAGAAGACATATTTAATTACCACACCCCCTACACATTTCTATTATATACAGTATACACACACACACACAGCAGGCCTAGACAGGAGGAGGACAGTGTGAAGTTACACAGAACATCAGAGGGTAAAATGTGCGAGAAAATGAGAGCAGACAGTGTTGACAA
Source organism: Nerophis ophidion (assembly GCF_033978795.1). Taxonomy (NCBI): domain Eukaryota; kingdom Metazoa; phylum Chordata; class Actinopteri; order Syngnathiformes; family Syngnathidae; genus Nerophis; species Nerophis ophidion. The sequence continues at coordinate 32,554,284 of NC_084615.1, forward strand.
ACAATGTTGCAACCTTGTGTGGGAACCGCAGGTGCAGAAAAACAAAAAAAATCCCTGTGGAATGCAGAAACTGGCAGATAAATTTTCCGTGCAACGTTCATATTGTTGTTACTCAGCCAGCGTTTGTGGCTTTTAATGGCTCACAATCAAGCACCTTCATGTTAAAATACTGAACTGATGTTTACCCTATACCAATAAACATCTGTTCAACAATATGAACATTACACAAGAGACTGCATTTTCCGGCGTATACAAATGACGTAAATCGCCCAAAGCTGACGAAAAAATCAGATTCAGGTCACATACAGGTCGGGTTGCATTTAGACTGAAGTCACATTTGAAAGGATCAGATTCCAATCGCATTCTGGACTACCTCCTGATGTGGCCTGAATCTGATGCCAAAAGATTAGATTTGGAGCATTTAAACCAGCAAAAAAATCAGATATGTGTCACCAGAGGACGAAAAAATCGGATCAGTGTAAATGGGTTAAAAGGTTGCGTTCACTTGAGGTAATTTATCTATCGCTTGTTAGATTCTTCCCTGGTGACCTTAGCCTAGGGTCCTGCATTGGGACAGGGGATGCACAAAGAAGGAGATGAAAATGAGTATTTATTGGAAATTGCAAACAATATAGCAACAATGTGTGTTTGCATGTGTATATTAGAACTTTATCCATCTATTGACAGATGTTAGTTAGAACTATTCGCTCTGTTGCTTTAGAAATGGCAACAGCGGAGGATTGCATGTGCATGTACGAGCTACTCTGCCCCACTGCAGGAGGTTTGAGGAAAAGAAAGTTATTGACTACAAAGGCAGATTCACACAAATATCTTTGGATAAATTTGTACCATATGTGGAGATATCCGCTGACATTGCGGACCAGGAAACTTCACAGGAAACAGCAAATTCCAAACAGCTTAGTTGGAGGAAGTTTGAAGGAAGGCATCATACCTAATACCAACTTTGTCACGTCCATTGTGTCCTTGAGCAAGACACTTCACCCTTGCTCCAATGGGTCCTGCTTAGGGCCTCGCATGGCAGCTCCCGCCATCAGTGTGTGAATGTGTGTGTGAATGGGTGAATGTGGAAATAGTGTCAAACCGCTTTGAGTACCTTGAAGGTAGAAAAGCGCTATACAAGCAAAACCCATTTACCATTAACATTTGTAAAAGAAATATCTCTGCAATGCCTCTACGATTTGATTTCAAGTTTTCTGCACTTATGGATATCCCAAATACACAAAAGCAGGAACCACACTGCAAAAAGCCAGTGTTCAAAAACCAGAAGAAAAAAATACAACAATTAGGGGTATTTTATTTGAACTAAGCAAATTTTTCTGACAATAGAACAAGAAAATTGGGCTTGTCTAGACTTTCCAAAACAGGTAATACTAGCTAACCTCAATGAACCCAAAAATACCTTAAAATAAGTACATTCTCACTAATAACAAGTGCACTTTTCTTGATTGAAAAAAAATAGACCTTTTTGCTCAATATGTTGAAAATTATTTTCAAATAACTAAATGCTAGTGCCATTATCTTGACATAATGATATATTTTTTTATTCATGTTTGACATGAGAAATGATTACTCTTAAAAAATAGTTTAATACTTGTGAGTGTTGATGACACAACTTTTCAACAGTTGATATTCTAGATCAAGCATGTTTTACTCAATATACGTAGGTCATAAAATCTCAGCAACAAGCTGCAATATCTTATTGAGATCATTTAGGACCAAAACACTTAAAACAAGTAAAACACTCTAACATAAAATCTGCTTGGTGAGAAAAATTATCTTATCAGACAGAAAATGGGCAAATATCACCCTCATTTAAGATATTTAATCTTACTTAGATTTCAGTTTTTGCATAAAAAAAATATAATCTCTAACATTTGGCAGAGTATAGAAATGTAAATATAAAAAACTCTGAAAAACTAAATAGACCTGCTCAGTGGTTAGAGTGTCCGCCCTGAAAACGGTTGGTCGTGAGTTCAAACCCCGTCTGAGTCATACCAAAGACTATAAAAATGGGACCCATTACTTCCCTGCTTGGCACTCAGCATCAAGGATCAAGTCGGGGGTTTAATCACCAAAAATGATTCCCGGGCATGGCCACCGCTGCTGCTCACTGCTCCCCTCACCTCTCAGGAGATGGGTTAAATGCAGAGGACACATTTCACCACACCTAGTGTGTGTGTGTGTGTGTGTGTGTGTGTGTGTGTGTGTGTGTGTGTGTGTGTGTGCGCGTGACAATCATTGGTACTTTAACTTAGACAACGTTGTCTGTCTATCTGTGTTGGCCCTGCAATGAGGTGGCGACTTGTCCAGGGTGTACCCAGCCTTCCGCCCGATTGTAGCTGTGATAGGCACGAGCGCCCCCCGCGACCCCAAAAGGAATAAGCGGTAGAAAAGGGATGGATAGATGGATGGATGGATATGTCTGATCCATAGAAAAGACTGTAGTCCCGAGCGATACTGTTGCATATTTGAAGTTGAAGTCAAGTGAATTATGTTTATATAGCGCGTTTACATAGTGAAACCCAATATTTAAGGACAATTTAAACCAGTGTGGGTGGCACTGGGAGCAGGTGGGTAAAGTGTCTTGCCCAAGGACACAACGGCAGTGACTAGGATGCCGGAAGCGGGGATCGAACCTGGAACCCTCAAGCTGCTGGTACAGCCACTCTACCAATCGAGCTATACCGCCCTGTTAATGTGGTCACTTAAGTGTGCAAGCATATAAAACACTCAATGTCAGAGCAACAGGTTGGTTTTCCCATATTTGGGTTGTGTAAAAAAAATGTTAGTGATTGTAGTAAATGTAAGGCAGGCCCTTCAAGTGTAATAATAACATCATCATAGCGTGATGGTAATCTTCAATCCAGGCTTGTTTTGCTTGGTTGCAATATTTTCTTCTTCCCCTGGAGCAGAGGGAAAAATATTTCCTAGGACGCTGCCAGTTTCCCCTCACAGTAATGGCTTCCAAAAGAGCTGAATGTGAAATTTCACTGCTGAATTATTTGGGTAAAGGGACTTTTTATGGGCCTTTAATGTACTGCAGAAAGATGTCATTTGGAGAAGTTTCCTATTCGCTGTAAAAGAGCGGGGCAGACACTGGTGACTTCATGCATTATTTGCTAAAGGTCATCGTCTGTTGTGCGGTGAACTATCCACAAATGGGAAATTTTTGGACAAAATAATAACTAGGTATTGACCAGCATGACAAGCGGGCTCCGGTTATGCAGACACATACTGTCAGACAATGGAACATCTACACACGCTCTTCAAAAGCTTGACTTGAAGCCAAGATCTTGGTCGTAATTTGTCATTCTCCTGCTGGAAAACCATTGGCTTGAAATGGAATCTTTATCCAAAGCTATCAGCATCTCTCTCATAATGTCTCCCCCTTAAAAACACTAAACTAAGCACCAGTCCCAATGAAAACATGAAGGCATTCATTGAACCTTTTTTTCATTCTTTATTTTTCATTTTATTTCATTAATATAAATATTTTTTCCATTGAACCGTTAACTCGAATTAGGAAGTTTTAGGACAGGGAAAAGTGGGGTCAAACAGTTAAAAATGTTAAAGGGGAACATTATCACAATTTATCTTATTTTTCAAAGTTTTTCTCCAAATTTTACCCATCACGCAATATCCCGAAAACGGCCTAATTTTAACCATCGTTATATCCACCCGTCTATTGTCCTGTGACGTCACTGCGTGAAGCCACCAGAAACAAACAGGGCGGATAGCACAGAAAGGTATAGCGATATTAGCTCAGATTCAGACTTGGATTTCAGCGGCGCAAGCGATTCAACAGATTACGCATGTATTGAAACGGAAGGTTGGAGTGTGGAGGCAGGTACCGAAAACAAAATTAAAGAAGAAACAGACGCTTTTGAGCCATATCACGACAGACAGCGGCACAGGAGGAAGCGCGGACGAATTCGGCGATCGCCTTCTAACCAACGATTGGTATGTGTTTGTTTGGCATTAAATGTGGGTGGAGGGAAAGGCTGGATGCAAATATAGCTACAAATGAGGCATAATGATGCAATATGTACATACAGCTAGCCTAAATAGCATGTTAGCATCGATTAGCTTTCAGTCATGCCGTGACCAAATATGTCTGATTAGCACACTTCACATAAGTCAATAACCTCAACAAAACTCACCTTTGTGATTTCGTTGACTTTATCGTTGGAAATGCATCTGCTTTGAGTGTCGCAGGATATCCACACCTTCTTGCCATCTCTGTCGTAGCATAGCTGTCGTCGGTACAGTGTGCAGAACAGACGAGGGACTTTCGCATCTTTTGGCCAGTGGTGCAACTTGAATCCGTCCCTGTTAGTGTTGTTACACCCTCCGACAACACACCAACGAGGCATGATGTCTCCAGGGTACCCGAAAACAGTCGAAAAAACGGAAAATAACAAAGCTGATTTGACTTGGTGTGTGTAATTTGTTTGAGAAAATGGCGGGTTGCTTCACAACGTGACTTTATGGGTGGAAGGTCATTGCTCCGACAGGCGAACAATTGAAAGGTGTTTAAATCGCCAAATTCAGCCTTTTAGAGTTGGGCAATCGGTTAAAAAAACATATGGTCTTTTTTCTGCAACATCAAGGTATATATTGACGCTTACATAGGTCTGGTGATAATGTTCCCCTTTAATCACAGTGTTTCTGTTGATTACTTTTGCTTAACAATGGTTAACTACTATTCATTTTCAATCTATAGCAGGGGTCTCAAATTCAATTTAACTGGGGGCCACTGGATGCAGAGTCTGGGTGAGGCTGGGCCGCGAGAAAATATTTCTTTAAAAAATATTTTTAAATGTCTTTTTTTTTATTGTCAACACAAAATAAAATCAAAACATAAATGAACAAAATGAGGATCAAGAAATGTGAGGCAATGCAAATTAAATTAAAAAAAAACAAATAACGATTTGAATTGGTCCTGGTTATCGGGGACTGTTATTACTGACAAACAGGTGTCGCACTTTAGAACAGTGGTCTCCAACCACCGGGCCGCGGCCCGATACCGGGCCGTGGCCCGATTGGGCGCAGAAGAATTTTTAATTAATTTTTATTTAAAAAAAATAAATAAATAAATAAATAAAATATATATATATATTTATGTATATTTTTTTATTATTATTTTTAATTAAGTCAACATAAAAAACACAATATACACTTACAATTAGTGCACCAACCACAAAAAAATCCCTTTTTCATGATAAAAACGTCCCTTTTTCATGACAAAAAAAAAAAAGTGCAAATGTGCCGTTGTTGAGTGCCTGTACTGTACAGAGCTTGGCATATCAGTAGGTGGCAGCAGGTAGCTAATTGCTTTGGTGATGTCGGAAACTTGGTGGCAGAAAGCAGGTAAAAAGGTATATAATGTTTATACCAAAAATAAACAAAAGGCGAGTGCCGCTAATAAAAGGCATTGAATTTTAGGGATGGCTCTGCTAAATCAAGCTAAAACTGAACTGGCTGCAAAGTAAACAAACACAGAATGCTGGACGACAGAAAAAACTTGCAGCGAGTTGAGCAGCAGACGGCGTTCACAAAGTACATCCGTACATGACATAACAATCAACACCAAAATAGTAGCACAAGACAAAAACTAAAACACTACACACAGGAAAACAGCAAAAACCTCAAAAAAGTTCACGGCGTGATTTGACAAGTGGTGACAGTACACATACTTTGAGACAAGAGCTATAGTGATGCATGCTTGCTTATGGTTTGAATTCATATCCAACAATTGCGAGAAAGACTTTTTACTGTCAATATCGGCTGTTGAGTTTAATTTTTTAATGTTTTCTGCTGGTGGTGTGCCTCGAGATTTTTTCTATGAAAAAAAATGTGCCTTGCCTCCGAAAAGATTGGAAAAACACTGGCCTACATAACATTTAATGGTGGTTCTTTGTTCAAAATGTTACATGGATTCAATCAATCAATCAATGTTCATTTATGTAGCTCTAAATCACAAGTGTAAATTATGTTTTACAGATCATCTTCAAGCCGCTTTCTGACAATCGCTTCAGGATGTGCCGTTTTGTGGGCACTCTTATTTACGAGGCTCACCTTAGGCAGCGTCTTCTCTCTGACATCTTTGTTGTAGCGGTGTAGCGTGCAAAGACAGGAGTGGAAGAAGTGTCAAAATACGTAGCTAACTGTTTTAATGACATTCAGACTTTACTTAAATCAATAACGGAGCAGCATCTCCTCATCTGGAAACAACAACACTGGAAATGTGTCCCGTGAAAAAACGTCCAACTGGTACTCTCTAATAACTAAAGTTTCTTATAATTTGAACTCACTTCACCGGTATGTTTTAGTGCTTTCATGGCAAGTTTACTGATCAATCAATCAATCAATGTTTACTTATATAGCCCTAAATCACTAGTGTCTCAAAGGGCTGCACAAACCACTACGACATCCTCGCTAGGCCCACATAAGGGCAAGGAAAACTCACACCCAGTGGGACGTCGGTGACAATGATGACTATGAGAACCTTGGAGAGGAGGAAAGCAATGGATGTCGAGCGGGTCCAACATGGTACTGTGAAAGTTCAATCCATAATGGATCCAACACAGTCGCGAGAGTCCAGTCCAAAGCGGATCCAACACAGCAGCGAGAGTCCCGTTCACAGCGGAGCCAGCAGGAAACCATCCCAAGTGGAGGCGGATCAGCAGCGCAGAGATGTCCCCAGCCGATACACAGGCAAGCAGTACATGGCCACCGGATCGGACCGGACCCCCTCCACACGGGAGAGTGGGACATAGAAGAAAAAGAAAAGAAACGGCAGATCAACTGGTCTAAAAAGGGAGTCTATTTAAAGGCTACAGTATACAAATGAGTTTTAAGGTGAGACTTAAATGCTTCTACTGAGGTGGCATCTCGAACTGTTACCGGGAGGGCATTCCAGAGTACTGGAGCCCGAACGGAAAACGCTCTATAGCCCGCAGACTTTTTTTGGGCTTTGGGAATCACTAATAAGCCGGAGTCCTTTGAACGCAGATTTCTTGCCGGGACATATGGTACAATACAATCGGCAAGATAGGATGGAGCTAGACCGTGTAGTATTTTATACGTAAGTAGTAAAACCTTAAAGTCACATCTTAAGTGCACAGGAAGCCAGTGCAGGTGAGCCAGTACAGGCGTAATGTGATCAAACTTTCTAGTTCTTGTCAAAAGTCTAGCAGCCGCATTTTGTACCAACTGTAATCTTTTAATGCTAGACATGGGGAGATCCGAAAATAATACGTTACAGTAATCGAGACGAGACGTAACAAACGCATGGATAATGATCTCAGCGTCTTTAGTGGACAGAATGGAGCGAATTTTAGCGATTTTACGGAGATGAAAGAAGGCCGTTTTAGTAACGCTTTTAATGTGTGCCTCAAAGGAGAGAGTTGGGTCAAAGATAATACCCAGATTCTTTACCGTGTCGCCTTGTTTAATTGTTTGGTTGTCAAATGTTAGAGTTGTATTATTAAATAGAGTTCGGTGTCTAGCAGGACCGATAATCAGCATTTCCGTTTTTTGGGCGTTGAGTTGCAAAAAGTTAGCAGACATCCATTGTTTAATTTCATTAAGACACGCCTCCAGCTGACTACAATCCGGCGTGTTGGTCAGCTTTAGGGGCATGTAGAGTTGGGTGTCATCAGCATAACAGTGAAAGCTAACACCGTATTTGTGTATGATGTCACCTAGCGGCAGCATGTAGATGCTGAAGAGTGCAGGGCCAAGGACCGAACCCTGGGGAACTCCACACGTTACCTTAACGTAGTCCGAGGTCACATTGTTATGGGGGACACACTGCATCCTATCAGTAAGATAAGAGTTAAACCAAGACAGGGCTAAGTCTGACATACCAATTCGTGTTTTGATACGTTCTAATAAAATATTATGATCGACGGTATCGAAAGCAGCGCTAAGATCGAGGAGCAGCAACATAGATGACGCATCAGAATCCATCGTTAGCAATAGATCATTAGTCATTTTTGCGAGGGCTGTCTCCGTGGAGTGATTTGCCCTGAAACCTTATTGAAAGGTTTCACATAGATTGTTAGACGCTAAGTGTTCATTTAACTGCTCCGCAACAATTTTTTCGAGGATTTTTGAAATAAAGGGAAGGTGAGACACCGGTCGGTAGTTTACCATGAGGTCAGGATCGAGGTTAGGTCTTTTAAGAAGAGGATGAATAACCGCTTTTTTGAATGCTAGGGGAACAGTGCCCGAGGAAAGTGATAAGTTTATAAAATTTAGCACTGATGGAGCTTATAATACAAAGAGCTCCTTGATCAGTTTCCCAGGAAGAGGGTCAAGTAAACATGTTGTTTGTTTTATTCCATTTACACGTTGTAACAATTCCTCTAATGTTATTTCCTCAAAACGAGAGAAACTATTTTGGAGGGCAGTATCCGCCTTATATACAATCGTATCAGTGTTAATAGAACCCCGTTGTAGCTGGGACGCATTGTCTTTAATCTCCTTTCTAATGACTTCAATTTTCTTACTAAAGAATTGCATAAAGTCATCAGCTGAGTGGGTGGAGCTACTGGAGGGGGTCCCTTGTTGGGTTAGCGATGCTACCGTACTAAACAAAAATTTAGGATCGTTTTTATTACGGTGGATGAGATTTGAGTAATATTTAGCTTTAGCTAAGGTAAGCATGCGTTTATAAGTTATTAAACCATCACTCCATGCTTGATGGTGCACCTCAAGTTTAGTCGTGCGCCATTTGCGTTCCAGCTTTCTACATAATAATTTCTGAGCTCTAGTTTCTTCTGTAAACCACGGGGTACACTTTTTTGGAGCCTTTTTTAACTTTAGCGGTGCTATGTTATCAATGGTTTCGCGCAGGGCGTCATTATAGTTGTTAGTGAGGTTATCAATAGAGCCCACATATTTTGGGAATGGTGCCATTACCGAGGGCAGTAGGTCAGCAAGAGTTGTCGTTGTGGCCGTATTAATGTTGCGGCTGCTATAGTAGTTATTATTATTATTAGTTTAACGAACATGCGTCTGAACCTCGAATTTTATAAGGTAATGATCGGACAATACTTTAGTACACGGGAGTATCGTAACTTTGGAAACGGTGATACCCCTGACAAGCACTAGGTCTATCGTATTACCGTCGCGATGCGTGGGTTCATTTATTATTTGTGTGAGACCACAGCTATCAATTATAGTCTGGAGCGCTACGCACGGTGGGTCCGATGGGGTATTCATATGGATATTAAAGTCCCCCATTATGATTATATTATCGGCGTGTGTCACTAGATCAGCAACGAACTCTGAGAATTCATTGATAAAGTCCGAATAGGACCCTGGGGGGCGGTAGATAACAGCCATGTGTAGAGGGAGCGGTGTGACAGACTTCATAGTAAGCACCTCAAACGATTTATATTTATCATTTATGTTAGGACTAAGGTTAAAGTTTTCGTTGTATATTAGTGCGACCCCCCCACCCCTTTTAAGAGGACGGGCAATATGCGCATGTGTAAAGTTAGGAGGACATGCCTCATTTAGCGCAAAAAAGTCGTTTGGTTTAAGCCAGGTTTCGCTGAGACCGATGACGTTAAGATTGTTGTCTCTGATGATATCATTAACTAACAACGTTTTGGGAGACAATGATCTTATGTTTAAAAAACTATATTATAGGTAGTGGGCTGTTTTAGGGAATTAGCCTTCTGCTTTGTTTTTAGCCCCGCTCGGCATCCGCGTTTCCAATCACACCGCTGGCGTCTGCTCCGTAGACGGCCCCCGCTGCTACTATACTCCCCTGCTTCACAGGCCGCTGGATGTAGCCGCCGAATTATTCCCATGCTAGTTAGCACGTCGAACAAGCACGCGTCTATCAGTCCAAAACGGCCCGATATGTCCACATCCAGAAGTGTCTGGCGGTCGTACGTGATCACGGAGTGACCACGATGTGAGCCAGCCATGAAGTTTGTAGAATTGTCCGGTATTTCTGCCAAATGTTCCATCTTTAGCAGGAGCTCCGCCATGTCGCAGCCCGTCTGGGCGCCGCCATCTTGGAGATAGATATAAGTAAGAACTTTACACTACTTTATATCAGAAATGGCAACAGAGGAGGATGAATGTCCCATAACAACAAGCTATAGAAAAAGAAGCTTATCGCCACGGACTACAAAGACGGAAGTTTCCACTTTTTAAGATCCATGCAGATCCCAAATACAGATCAGCAGGTATCAGAAGGTAAGAAAAGTTTATTTCGCATAAGATTGCGAAACAAAACACCAGATATGTCTTACCTTATACACACCATAGTCATACTCGTATGTAGAAGCACTCTACAATCCATCAAGTGGTGCAACTTCATAGCTAACCAAAGTCGGACTAAAACATGTTGATAGATTTTTGAGCACCGTGTGTAATGTTCTATATTTTCAATGGATCATATAAAATGTTGGTGGTGTTTACTCAAGTCATATTGCCATCATAGTGCAACTTACACTTATCTCTCATATTTAACTGCCTGGTCACACTTCTTACACCATGTACCAAATGAAATAGTTTCGACGTCAGTAAGCACAACCAGAATTGTTCCGTAAATTAGGCGCACAGGGTTATAAAGCGCACTGTCGAGTTTTGAGGAGTAAAAAGATTTTAAGTGCTCCTTGTATTCATTAAAACACTGTATTTTTTTTGTAGCTGTATGTAGAAGTGGCTGGTTGCATCAGCTCTGCTTTTTTATGTCTTTAATGTCTTTTGTGTTCTTTGATGTCTGATGTTTCCCTCTTGCACACATACTTATGTGTGCTATGGCTATGAGGTTTTTTTCTCTTGGCCTCAGTGTGGACCCCTCTTAGACTGATTTATTTTTCCCCAGGGGTCAGTAACCCGTGGCTCTTTAATGGCTCCCCGGAGCATTTTTAAAAAAGGATTGCAAATGGAAAAAGATGGGGAAAAATATTTGTTTTGTTTTAGTATGTTTTTTGTTTGATGACCCACATGACACAAACCTTCCCAATTGTTAGAAAGCCCACTGTTTAATATGTGTGTGTGTGTGTGTGTGTGTGTGTGTGTGTGTGTGTGTGTGTGTGTGTGTGTGTGTATGCTTCACTGATGAGACTATTTGGTGAACATCGTTTTGTCCTCCTAAATTTGTCGGTTCTGAACTCACCATAGTGTGGACTGTGACCCAACAGTTTGTTTACAAGTAAAATCTTCCACTCCTTTTTTGTCTAATTTTGTCCACCAAAAGTTTTATGCTGTGCATGGATACACAAATATGATCTTTGTGGATGTTATTGACTTGTTGAAGTACTAATCAGGCATATTTGGTCAGGTCATGAATGCGATCTATTCAATGCTAACATGCTATTTAGGCTAGCTGTGTGTACATATTGCATCATTTTGCCTCCTTTGTAGGTATATTTGAGCTCATTTAATATCCTTTACTTGTGTCCTCTTTGTATATAATCTAGTTGTGCATGTTTCATGACACATTATCTGTATGTAATATTGGATGCATTTCACATAATTGTTTGTGTGCCATGTTGTTCCAGACCACAGCAAACATTACCTAGCTTGCCAAAGATTGTAATAAATCTATTAAAAGAAGACAGCCTGCCATTTCCTTTAACTTAGACACACACATCTATATCTTTGGCCATTAAAAGCCAGTCATTTCCAGGAGTTATCTCACCTTCCGAGTAGCCTCTGATTTACTAATGGTTTTTAATGTTTTAAAAATGTGTAGAATAAATATGAAATTTCAACATTTCTTTTAACGAAGATCTGCAACACATAGTCATTTTGATAGTAGGCTACGATGGCTAATATAGACACTTACATCATGTGTTGCCTTCATTATAAGACTTATATACGGATTTTCATTGTTTGTGGCTCCAGACAGATATTTTTTTTGTATTTTTGGTCCAATATGGCTCTTTAGGGTTGCCGACTCCTGCCATAAGGCATTGACCATTTGCTTAAAAATCAGCCAACGTTGAGTATAGTGGTTTCAAATCTATGCTGGTCTTTTCAAAGCATTTTTAACAGCCCATGGAGGGGTGCACCACAAATGTCACTTTGCACTCATGTGGAACATTTAGTTTGTTTCGCCAAAATGTTTTTCTCTCTTTCCGTTAACGATTTGAGGTTTGGCAGATGTGAATTCTTTCAGAAAAAGCCGTAAGTAGAGGAAACATTCCTTAAGGGAACTGAGGGTTGTACGTAATAGTTTGTTTTCTTTTTGCTAACGTCACTTTGTCGTGATGAGAAACATTTGCACCTTAGAGCAGTTTTTTTCAACCACTATGCTGCAATCTAGTATTTATGCAAATGCGCCGTCGTTTAGTGTCGGTGTTGTCTCGAGCTCGGCAGAGTAACCATGTAATACATGTAATACACGACGACAGCGGGAGGCAGCGTGAAGGTAAAAAGGTATCTAATGCTTAAACCAAAAATCAAACAAAAGGCGAGTGTCGCTAAGAAAAGGCATTGAAGCTTTGGGAAGGCCATGCAAAACGAAACTAAAACTGAACTGGCTGCAAAGTACACCAAAACATAATGCTGGACAACAGCAAGGACTTACTGTGGAGCAGACGGCATCCTGTGATAGCAAAATTACTTGTACTCGTTTTGATTGATGATGTTATTTGAACGGGTCGCCAAAAGTTGTTCATTAGGCTTCGGAATATGACGCTCTGCATGAGACCTCTAATCTGGTCAAGCTCTGTCTCTTGTGCCTTTGATGTGACATGTGGACTCTATGTGTTATCTCTTCCTGACCCCCATCTGGGCTAAACTGTTGCCCCTTTCCTGAGGGACCCCCTTCCCCACCCCCACCCCCATCCTTCTGGGCAAACGACACCCTCTCCCCTTCACAGGACTTGGGTATTATTTCATTGGTGTACTGTATGTTAGTGAGCATGGAGGGTGGGACTTCTGAGAATGTATAATTGTCATGACATATTCTAAAAGAGTTAGAACAAGCTGGAATGAACGGATGTGTTGTTCTGGTTTGGTCTCGCTTTGCAAAGCTTGTTATTATTTGTTTGTTACTTTAATAAATCATTTTAAAGCTATTTGTCACTAAAGGATCGTCTTTAAGAAATTTCCACGACAGTCCACAAAGTACATCCGAACATGACATGACAATCAACAATGTCCCCACAAAGAAGGATAAAAACGACTGAAACATTCTTGATTGCTAAAACAAATGGGGTGCAGGGAATAGCGCTTAAGGAAGACATGAAACTGCTACAGGAAAATACCAACAAAACAGGAAAAGTCACCAAAATAGGAGCCCAAAACAAAAGGCGAGTGTCGCTAAGAAAAGGCATTGAAGCTTAAGGAAGGCTATGCAAAACGAAACTAAAACTGAACTGGCTGCAAAGTAAACCAAAACAGAATGCTGGACAACAGCAAGGACTTACTGTGGAGCAGACGGCATCCACAAAGTACATCCGAACATGAATGACATGACAATCAACAATGTCCCCACAAAGAAGGATAAAAACGACTGAAATATTCTTGATTGCTAAAACAAATGGGGTGCAGGGAATAGCACTTAAGGAAGACATGAAACTGCTACAGGAAAATACCAACAAAACAGGAAAAGTCACCAAAATAAGGAGCCCAAGACAAGAACTTCTCAGTCTTTGCCTTCTGGCTTAGAGAACTGAGCCAGAAGGCAAAGCTCTCGTGCGGATGTTCTCCCGAAATGTGTTTGTCATTCTTGTTTGGTGTGGGTTCACAGTGTGGCGCATATTTGTAACAGTGTTAAAGTTGTTTCTACGGCCACCCTCAGTGTGACCTGTATGGCTATTGACCAAGTATGCATTGCTTTCACTAATGAGTGTCTGTTAAAGCCGCATGTATTAAGTGACTGAGCCGACACGCTGTTTGTATGGAGGAAAAGCTGACGTGACAAGAGGTGAGAGAGGACGCAAAAAGCAGTGCTTTTAAGGCACGCCCCCAATATTGTTGTCCGGGTGGAAATCGAGAGAAATTCGGGAGAATGGTTGACCCTGAAGATTTTCAGGCGGGGCACTGAAATTCGGGAGTCTCCCGGAAAAATCGTGAGGGTTGGCAAGTATAGTCTACCGAGCTATCTACATTCCTACTCTCACCTATGGCAATGAAGTGTGGGTCATGACCGAAAGAATAAGATCGCAGATTCAAGCGGCCAAAATGAGTTTCCTCAGAAGAGTGGCTGGCATCCCCCTTAGAGATAGGGTGAGAAGTTCAGTCACCCGAGAGAGACTCGGAGTAGAGCCGCTGCTCCTTCGCTTGGAAAGGAGCCGGCTTAGGTGGTTCGGGCATCTTGTGTGGATGCCTCACGAGCGTCTCCCTAACGTCCCACTGGGAAGAGACCCCGCGGCAGGCCAAGAACCAGATGGGGGTATTACATCTCCTCTCTGGCTTGGAAACGCTTCGGGATCCCCCAGGAGGAAGTTGCTAATGTTCCTTTGGAGAGGGAAGTCTGGGGGTCTCTGCTGGAGTTCTTGTCCCCGCGACCCCATTCCGGATAAGCGGTTGAAGATGGATGGATGGATGGATGGAGACAAGAACTAAAACACTACACACAGGAAGACACCAAAAAACTCCAAATAAGTCACGGCGTGATGAGGCAGGTGGTGACAGTACACCTACTTTGAGACAAGAGCTATATTGATGCACGGTTGGTGATGGTTTGAATTCATATCAAACACTTGTGAGAACGACTTTTTACTATCAATATCAGCTGCTGAGTTTCATGTTGTAATGTTTTCTGCTGGCGGTGTGCTTTCGGATTCCTTCACTGAAAAAATGTGCCTTGGTTAAAGAAAGGTTGAAAAACACTGCCTTAGAGCAGTTCAGTAGGGATATGAGTTAAATAAACTGTTTGAAGATGAAGGCCAATAGAGGATAACTTCTTTTTAGTTGGGTTGAAAAAGAGTAAGTACTCCCCGGCGGACGGGGTTCCTTGGACATTTAGTAGATCCCATTTCAGCCTCCTGACATGGAGGGAGAAGAAAGCTGTCTTCCTGTACTTTTAATTACAAATGGTCGACTGGGCTTCAATCTCTGGAGAGCAGAGGTGAAGCAAACATATCAGCCTGTTCTGCTGCCAGACTGATGTCAACCTAAACAAAGTCTACAGGGAGACGGAGGCTGGTAGTTCAGGGTTCACGCAAGGACTTGTCTAAAGACAGCTGACAGTCAATGCACACGTTCCTTCAGTCAGGTAGCAGCTCAGTGGTCTGTGTTAGCGATACAAGTGACACAGGGCTGTCAGTCAAACCTGTCCAGAGTCGATGGACAGATACCCATCCAATAGTTGTGGTAGACTTCAGTGGCCTGCTATTTCAGAACACCATCATAATGTATCACCTTTATATAACTAGATATATCCTATTGAGATTAAGAATATCTTTTGCAATGGAGGACTAGCTGCCACACACATGCATGCACCAGTGTTGGTGGCACTAGAGGCAAGGTGGCTGAAGTGTCTAACGCAGGGGTGTCAAACCATACTTGCCAACTCTCCCGGATTTTCTGGGAGACTCCCGAAATTCAGCGCCTCTCCCGAAAACAACGAGACAAATTTCCTCCCAAAAATCTCCCGAAATTCAAGCAAAGCTGGAGGCCATGCCCCCTCCAGCTCCATGCGGACCTGAGTGACGTGTCGACAGCCTGTTTTCACGTCCGCTTTCCCTTGTCTGCCCAATGACGTCATAACTGTAGAATGATCGAGGGCCAGTTCTTGGTTACTTATGTGGGTTTATTGTTAGGCAATTTCATTAACCTCCTCCCAGCGCGGTAACAACACACAACAACACCAGTCCGTTTTCGTCTACCGTAAAGCAGTTTGTCTGCCGTAAACAGCAATGTTGTGAAACTCTTAAACAGGACAATACTGCCATCTACTGTACATTCATATGGTTAGAAAAACAAGGATGGACAATTTAACCCTTAACTCAACAATGAGTAGAGGAGAGTTATTTGTGTGTAAATGTGTAAACAAATGAACACTGAAATTCAAGTATTTCTTTTATATATATATATATATATATATATATATATATATATATATATATATATATATATATATATATATATATATATATATATGAAATACTTGACTTGGTGAATTTAGCTGTAGATATACTCCTATGCCCCCCACCCCCCACCTCCCGAAATCGGAAGTCTCAAGATTGGCAAGTATGTGTCAAACTCATTTTAGAATGGGGGGCCACATGGAGAAGAATCTACTCCCAAGTGGGCCAGACCGGTAAAAATCACGGCACGATAACTTAAAAATAAAGACAACTTCAGATTATTTTCTTTGTGTAAAAATAGAAAAAGCACATTCTGAAATTGTACAAATCAGAATGTTGTTAGGGTTTTTTTTTTTTTACACTTACATCCATTCATTTTCTACCGCTTGTCCCTTTCACAGTCGCGGGAAGTGCTGGAGCCTATCTCAGCTGGGCGGAAGGCGGGGTATACCCTGGACAAGTCACCACCTCATCACTCTTACATGTTGCGGTTAATAGTATTCCATCTTTATTTGTCATTATTTATACTTTCTGAATAAATTATGTGATAATATTCATCAGTGAACTAACTCATTGGTGTTCATTTTCAATCCATCAAGATAAACAAAATTATATCAAAATCAAATTACAAGATGTTATTTATGTAATCTGATTATTTTCATCGACTGATGTACTCACATCATGTAGTTTATTTTGTACATATGTAGCATCATCTAAAAAGATACAAAGAATTGCTATTGCGACATCCAGTGGACACATTTAGAACAGTTGTTTCTTTCATTCAGAAATTTCAGGTAAATTTATATACTTAGCAAACTCATCCTGCGGGCCGGATAAAACCTATTCGAGAACCTCATCCGGCCCTCGGGCCCTACGTTTGACACCCCTGGTCTAACAGCAATAACTAGAATGGTGGAAGCTGGATTCGTATTGCCTTCAAAGTATTGCAGTTGTGTGCAAGACAAAAGTCACAGTTTTATTTACAAAGTAGATCACATGTAAGTTTGGGATTGCAACACAAGCCAAGCAATTTGTAGTGTCCGAATACAACTTTCTCACTTCCGATATCGGTATTGGAGCCTTGAGTAGTGTATAAATATAGATATTAATCAGATGTAATACCAGCTAGAACCTTAATACATACTTTTCTTATTTTGTGGTGTGGAATGTAGGGTTGTACGATATACCGGTATTAGTATAGTACCGCGATACTAATGAATCACATTCGGTACTAAACTGCCTCTAAAAAGTACCGATCTCGCGTTCCTCCCCCCGTCATTGTCAAATCGTCTCATTGCTGGTGTACAAGCAGAGGAGCATTTTTGGCAGCGCACACACACAGAGTACTTACAAGCAGACACAGAGTGTAGACGGAAAAGGGAGAACGGACGCATTTTGGCTTAAAAACTAACTATAAAGGTGAAGTTATAACACTGAAACGCCCTCAGGAAGAGGTGCTATAAGACATGGCTAGCGAGCAAGCAGCTAAAGTCCATCCATCCATAGCTACTTCTAAATCACTAATCCTTGTCTCCATGGCGACAAAGTAAATTTCTTACAAGTATTATCCCTGCAGGACGAGGAATAGCTAAACATGCTTCACTACACACCGTAGCTCACTGGCGTCACAGTGTAAACAAAATACCATTGGTGGATCTACACTTAACATCCACTGTAATGATACCAAGTACAGGAGCGTATCTAGTCGATACGAGTACATCGATATTTTTTAGCATCACAAATTTTTTTTTCGTTTTTTTAAATTTTATATTACGTTTATAAACTCAGGAAATATGTCCCTGGACACGTGAGGACTTTGAATATGACCAATGTATGATCCTGTAACGACTTGATATCGGATTGAAAGCCAAATTTGTGGTATCATGCAAAACTAATGTAAACTATCAAACAACAGAAGAATAAGTGATTATTACATTTTAACAGAAGTTTAGATAAAACATGTTTAAAGAGAAAGTAAGCAGATATTAACAGTAAATAAACAAGTAGATTAATAATTAATTTTCTACCACTTGTCCTTAATAATTTTGACGAAATAATACAATGATAAATGACACCATATGTTACTGCATATGTCGTTTGCTTACTTACTAATTAAAAAACAAGTTGTCTTGTATGTTCACTTTCAATAATAAACATATGTTTAATGTACCCTAAGTTTTTGTTCAAATAAAGCCAATAATGCATTTTTTTGTGGTCCCCTTTATTTAGAAAAGTATCAATGCATTAAAATACATTTTTGATACTTTGGTGGCAAAATATTGGTATCAGGACAACATTAGTGGAATGTTAATTAAGGTATGATCAAGTGAAATTACCCAGAAAACAATGAAAAACACTGACATTATGGCAGATTTGTGCTTTTGAAGAAGAGTGTTAATTTGTTTCAGGTGACACCCAGTGCTCACAATAATTCATTAAAAGTCAAGCTCATGACGCTTTAAGTTGAATGATGCGGACACGTTTGTTACTGTTAATATGCTCTTACCTTGTAGACTTGCTATGTGTAAGTAACATGCAACTATAACTATTTGTTACTTGTTTGTATGAACACAAAACTGCAATATTGTTCGATTAAGGACACTTGTGAATGTCTAGCTTGTGTGCAATTTTGTGCTTAAGTGTTGTGTAGCTGCAAGCTCCTGGTAGCCTTAAGCCTACCATGTTTCCTTTTTTGTAAACGACTTTACTAAAATACAAAAAAAAAGAAAGAACTTATGTGCTAATTGGAGGATATTTTGCTTTTGCATAAGTAGACGCATTGCAAGACTGCTTGTATCAGAGCTTATACTGGAAATGTTAGATGCAATACAGAATCAGGACACACAAAAAAATATTTTTTATCATAAAAAAAACAATTTTATTATGTCAGGGCCACCTCCGGCTAAACTGTCACGAAACAGCTATGCTGGAATGGGACCCCAAATGCAGAGCAGAAAAATAATAACAAAATGAGCACTCAAAAAATGAGTGGGCAGATATAAACTAAGGAAGCACATTTAAGATGTGACAAAGAAGGAAAATTATACGGCAAAGCTGTGACAAAGTCCCAGGAGACAAGGAGCGAGAGATGAGCCAACGCTGAGTAGATGAACACGGTCGGAAGAGTGGTCCATCAGGAAATCTACCGGCGCTGAGCAACGGACCTGGAGAGCTTAGGTAGCGTGGAAATGATGAGCATCAGAAGTGCGCGCCGGTGGCTACGCAACTATGTACTGCAACTAAAAAAAGAGATAGATCATGACATAAACTGTTTTATCTACTCAGTGGCCTAGTGGTTAGAGTGTCCGCCCCGAGATCGGTAGGTTGGGAGTTCAAACCCCGGCCGAGTCATACCAAAGACTATTAAAAAAATGGGACCCATTACCTCCCTGCTTGGCACTCAGCATCAAGGGTTGGAATTGGGGGTTGAATCACCATAAATGATTCCCGGGCGCGGCATTGCCGCTGCCCACTGCTCCCCTCACCTCCCAGGGGGTGATCAAGGGTGATGGGTCAAATGCAAAGGACAAATTTCACCACACCTAGTGTGTGTGTGACAATCATTGGTACTTTAACTTTAACTTTAATCAATGTGAAACGATTTTTATACCTTTTTAATCAAACTTGAAACTTGATGAAACTTACATTTGTTGCATTTTTTGTACTAAAATGAATTCGCGTGAAAGAAATGTGTTCAATAATATATTTTTTTACTGCAAAATAACAAATTCAACATGCACATGTTCCTGGCATGTACCTTGCTGGGGTTACGATCCTAGTATGTCTGTTTAGACTTAAAGACTTAAACTTCCTTTTATTGTCATTCAAATTTGAACTTTGCAGTACAGATAAGAACGAAATTGCGTTGCATTGGCTCATGGTAGTGCAGTATAAAGGAGCAATAAGGTGCAGATATAAATAAATAGATTTACTGTACAGATAAATGTATTGCACTTTTGCATATTATCTACTAATAAAAGTTTCAATCAATCCAAACGTAAAACGCTCCCACAGGAGGAAGAAAACATTGAATATGAACATTTCTACACTTAATCTTAATCTAATAAAGGTTAACAAAAAATCCCTCAAAACCACAGAGTTGTAGGAAAAAATAATAACACCACTTTGGTTGAAAAAACTAAATAACACAATTCACTCTACTGAGGAGGAGAAAAGTCAAACTCAAAATAGCAGCGATGAGGTAGTGACTTGTCCAAGGTGTACGCCCCCTTCCGCCCGATTGTAGCTGAGATAGGCACCAGCGCCCCTCACGACCCCAAAGGGAATAAGCGATAGAAAATAGATGGACGGAATTCAGGATCCAGGAAAATAAGAGGCAAGGCATGGACATGGACATGGAAGCGAGACAGGCACGAAAACTCGAGACAATGTGGCACAGAACAAGGGGAGGCGTGGGCTTATTTGACACATGAGGGTAATGGGAAACAGGTGGAAACAATCAGTGGTCAAAAATGACAGACTGATGACACAAGAAGAAGGGCAAGTGATCTGAAACAAGAGGAGTTACTTTTTAAAATAAAACATGCAATCCACACGACAAAAGAAACCAAGACAAGACATCCCTCACCGCGGTGTGACAGAGGGAAGAAGCTGTTACAGAGCCTAGAGGTTCTGCTACGGAGGCTGCGGAACCTCTTTCTAGAGTCCAGCAGTGAAAACAGTCCTTGGTGGGTGTGGGAGGAGTTTTTGCAGATTTTCTGAGCCCTGGTCAGGCAGCGGCTTTTTGCGATCTCCCGGATAGGAGGAAGGGGAGTCCTGATGATCTTTTCTGCCGTCCTCACCACTCTCTGCAGAGATTTCCAGTCTGAGGCACTGCATGCTCCAGCCCAGACAGAGATACTGTTGGTCAGTAGGCTCTCTATAGTGCCTATGTAGAATGGGGCGAGGGAGCTGTGCTCTTTTCATCCGACGCAAAAAGTGCATGCGCTGCTGAGCTCTTTTTACAAGAGCTATGGTGTGTAGGGACCAGGTCATATCGTCAGTTATCTGCACCAGCTCACCAGCCCAGCATTAACACTCACTAGGTTAATCTGATTTCTCAAATAGTTTAGTTATTTTGTATTTTCACACCTACGTGTGAAGTCCAAGTGTCCATGCACTCTCTCTAATGCGACTATCGGTCATATGCCGTGTGTCTCTCATACACTCGGGGGCACTTACTTCATTTTAGAGCAAATAACTGCGTAACTTTTCCAGTTGACCTATGACATCACACGTGCGGATTCTTACAATTTGTTTTAACTGATGTCCGCTGT
This sequence comes from Nerophis ophidion, assembly GCF_033978795.1. Classification (NCBI taxonomy): domain Eukaryota; kingdom Metazoa; phylum Chordata; class Actinopteri; order Syngnathiformes; family Syngnathidae; genus Nerophis; species Nerophis ophidion. The sequence continues at coordinate 32,575,597 of NC_084615.1, forward strand.
AATATTGACACACATTACAAATATTATGTCTCCAATGTCTATGCTGATGTTAAATAGCAGACAGCATCAAGAACTGATCATAGATTGTGCTACCAACATGACTACTACCAAGAATGTATCGGGTTGGATGCAGGTCCGATACGTAGAAAGACTGGCGGAAGAGTTTTTTTGAAGGAATTTTCAGACACAGACTATGGAAACAAAGCTCTTGAATTTCTCAGAGTTAATTCAAAAGGCTCTGTGGATTAAATAAGAAGGAAAAGACCATTCGTGCCTGACTGATTTCCAGAGGAAGGTTTTTATTGTTCTGCACTATCTTGCCCGGAAAGGTAATCAGTTTGGAGTTTGGAGTGCACAAACAAAGCCTGAAAATATTTGTGTATGGTTTATTGTTCACTTTTAACATACCTGCTTCATTCTATTTCATCTCATTCGTGTTTCGATAGGGAGTCCAAATTACTATTTACATTTCCTTGGCTACCTTCTTAAAAAAAAATCTCCATTTCTTTTCTTCTACCATCGATGCTCTTCAAATTGTTATGTACCTTTTTAATTTGTGAAACAAATAAAAAGTATCATGTAGAAGTCGCTTCCTAGCAGTTCCACTGGCGACACGGCACAAGAGCCAAGCGTGCAGGTTCGACAACATTTTAATGATAATGTTTTCTTTCAATAATAAATTACTCTCCCAGAACGTGACTTTTCAGTCATGTCCTTGTCCTCTCTCTCCCTCTGGTCCCGGCCACTTAGTGTTAAAGACAACAGGTGATTAGATTAATACGTACCACCTGTGAAATCGAATCGCCCCGCCCCTGCCCGATGGTGCTCGTCCTCAGCATCCTGGACAGCGGCGGTAACTTTTGCTCCTACAAGCAGTGCTAATTACACCTCCTGCCACATATCCTCTTCATGACAATTGTTGCCATGTTTTTATTGAATGATATCTGTGGCGGTCCGCTCCCTGTACGATCAGTGTCAGAGCTTGGTCCGCATTGCCGGCAGTAAATCGGACACGTTTCCAGTGAGGGTTGGACTTCGCCAAGGCTGTCCTTTGTCACTGATTCTGTTCATAACTTTTATGGACAGAATTTCTTGGCACAGTCAAGGCGTTGAGGGGATCCGGTTTGGTGGCTGCAGGATTAGGTCTCTGCCTTTTGCAGATGATGTGGTCCTGATGGCTTCATCTGGCCAGGATCTTATGCTCTGACTGGATCGGTTCGCAGCCGAGTGTGAAGCAAACGGGATGAGAATCAGCACCTCCAAGTCCGAGTCCATGGTTCTCACCCAGAAAAGGGTGGAATGCCATCTCCGGGTTGGGGAGGAGACCCTGCCCCAAATGGAGGAGTTCAAGTACCTAAGAGTCTTGTTCACGAGTGAGGGAGGAGTGGATCATGAGATCGACTGGCGGTTTGGTGCGGCGTCTTCAGTAATGCGGAGACTGTATCGATCCGTTGTGGTGAAGAAGGAGCTGAGCCGCAAGGCAAAGCTCTCGATTTACCGGTCGATCTACGTTCCCACCCTTACCTATGGTCATTGGCTTTAGGGTATGGCCGAAAGGACAAGATCACAGGTACAAGTGGCCGAAATGAGTTTCATCCGCCGGGTGGCGGGGCTCTCCCTTAGAGATAGGGTGAGAAGCTCTCTCATCCGGGAGGAGCTCAAAGTAAAGCCGCTGCTCCTCCACATCGAGAGGAGCCAGATGAGGTGGTTCGGGCATCTGGTCAGGATGCCACCCGAAAGCCTTCCTAGGGAGGTGTTTCGGGCACATCCAACCGGTAAGAGGCCACGGGGGAGACCCAGGACACGTTGGGATGACTCTGTCTCCTGGCTGGCCTGGGAACACCTCGGGATTCTCCGGGAAGAGCTGGACAAAGTGGCCTGAGAGAGTAAAGTCTGGGCTTTCCTGCTTAGGCTGCTGCCCCCGTGACCCGACCTCAGATAAGCGGAGGAAGATGGATGGAAAGATGGATGGATGGATGGATGGATCTGCTTCCAGGTTATATCCCAGCACACACAACCCCTCAAGAGATCTGGTTTCCAATCGCATAATCCAGGTGTGTTAGTCTGATTTTTCAAAAAACAAAAACCTTCAGATTAAAGTTTTTTCCATGGGTTGTAGGATGCCTCTTTCGAGCCAAACTATTTGAGAAATTTGACTCATTTAGTGCATGGACACTTATAAGTATGTCTTGCCAATATATTCTTACCAGTGACGGAGCAGGAAGGGGCTAAGAATACGTACAATTTCATATTAAGCGCCCTGTTATTCTTTCATTTACATTTTGCATGCACTTGTTCATGCAAAACGGGGTCCCTTTCCCGACCACGGGGCTCGATGCAGAGTGCGTGATCTGCGCATAGGTAGATGAGTCCCTGGATAAAGGGACAATTCCAATCGCATAATTCAGGTGTGTTAGTTTGAATTTTCAAAAACCAAACACCTTTCTGAATAAGGTGTTTCCATGGGTTGTAGGATGCCTCTTTAGAGCCAAACTATTCAAGAAATCTGACTCATGTAGTGCATGGACACTAAATGACTGTTTGCCATGAGGGACACTATGTATGTCTTGGAAAATTTGCCAATATATTCTTACCAGTGACGGAGAAGGGAGGGCTATGAATACGTACAATTTCATATTAAGCACCCTGTTATTCTTTAATTTACATTTTGCATGCACTTGTTCATGCAAAACGGGGTCCCTCACAGACATACTTGCCAACCTTGAGACCTCCGATTTCGGAAGGGGGGAGTGGTTCGGGGGTGGAAGGAGGCGTGGTTTGGGGGGCGTGGTTGGGGCGGGGGGCGTGGTTAAGAGGAGAGTATATTTACAGCCAATTCACCAACTCGAGTTTTTCATATGTATTTCATATATATATATATATATATATATATATACATATGTATGAAAAAACTTAACTTTCAGTGAATTCTAGCTATATACATTTATTTTATTATATGTATAAATAAAATAAATATTTGAATTTCAGACGGCACCTATCAAATAAACAGTAATAAAAATACAGTTGTTCTACTAACTGTACTGTGCTTGCTGGCTACTAAAAAAAACAACAACAACACTTACCTTTGAGTAACGTCACTTCCGAGTTTCCAGAAGATGGTGCCAGTATGTGCTTTGCCCTGCCGTCTCTCGCCGTCAGCTCTGTTCGTTTTTGTGTTGTTTGCGTCTATTTTCGTCTCTGTCAGCTCACTGCTTGTGTATGACCGCCAAACACTGTTGGATCTTTGCCCCTTTCCCACTGATATGATCAACTTCGACGTTGGTTTTTCGATGTCCCAGTCAGCTTATTCACCTGGCCGGTTTCCTGCCTTCCTTTACCGCCTCGTGGCTTCTCTCCCCCGCCACCTGCGGGCTGTTTGTCGGGCCCCATCTGGATTAGCTGCGCCCTTGGACGTGCTGGCCCCCGCAAGGTTCGGTCTTGTGAACGCAAGATCTTTGCCAAACAAAACATTTATCCTGAAGTATGTCTCCACATCCCGCGGGCGGCGGACTTGACTTCCTCTGTGAGACGGAAACATGGCTGAGAGCCGGTGAGTCCGCCCCTCTTAATGAACTTCTGCCTCCGGAGTGTTCCTACTTTAATTCTCTGCGGTTGTCCGGTCGAAAAGGAGGAGGATTAGCAGTCGTCTTTAAAAAATGACTTTAAATGCCATCAGATCCGCCTGCAATCCTCCCTTTCAAGCTTCGAACTGTGCATGTTTGAGCTGGAGGGGGCGTGGCCTCCAGCTCCAGCTGAATTTCGTGAGATTTTCGGGAGAAAATTTCTTCCGGGAGGTTTTCGGGAGGGGCGTTGAATTTCGGGAGTCTCCCGGATAATCCGGTAGGGTTGGCAAGTATGCTCACAGACCACGGGGCTCTATGCAGAGTGCGTGATCTGCGTATAGGTAGATGCGTCCCTGGACAAAGTTATAACATTAGAATGTACAACGGTATTAAAAAAAGTAAAATTTTAGCTTACATTTCTGATCCTGATTCCGTAGCATTTGTAGTTTGAGGCTTTTTGTTGGGACCAATACAAATGGTCCTACTTCATTTGCACCTTTTATTGAATGTTAGCAGCCGGCATGCTTGCAAATATACAGTTCAGCAGTATCCATTAGTTTTCCCAAGGACTAAAACACAGACTTTCCGAGAGATGAGCTTTGTAAGGAAAGAGAGAGAATAAAGTGAAGAGAGTTCTAATCAAAACCACTCATGGGACGACGCAACACTAAAAGGAAATGTATTTATTGTGCTGAGAAAATAACAAGGCGGTCTAATGAGCTGAGAAGATTTACACACAAGGATACAGCTCAATAGACTTGTTTTCTTAAATGGGTCAGACTGTCTTCACAAAATTTCAACTTTTATGTATTAAAATAAAAAAACGAGCAAATTAAAAATATCCTACAACCATTTTTTCTACAGAGAACGTAACTAATCCGCTGCTTTGTAGTCGGAAGCAATTATCGCGGAAACCTCTTTTCTCCCGACGAGAGCGTTATCAGATAGTATGACTCCTGTTATTGCCCGCGGCTGCACTTTTTAATAAGACCCGGCTAACCTCCCTGACCTGCGATCGCGGCAGCCGAGGTGGTTGTTGAGCGCAGATTTGGTGGCTTAAAGGTCATCGGCGTGCATGGCGGAACAGCCGTTTAATTCCCTGGCAACTGCACTAATACGCTATCACGGTGAACCGGGGCCTGCATAATTAATATGGATGATGGCACTGAGCCTCTGCATCTGCACTGTGTGTGTACACAAAGTTGAGACATGGATGCTGCTGGCTATTCACTTTATGTTAACTGTGAGCCATGATAGAATACAAACAGAGAGGTCTCTTATTGCACTTGCATATTACTTTGATAGGGAGAGGAAGGATGTGTCATGTCAAAGTCTGCAGGTTTACATCACTGGTTTCAAAGGCCACCTTTTTATGAAATAATGACTTTTTAGTGATGTTCTAACTGTAACTGCCAATCTACAAAACCAAAAAAACAGTGAATTTGGCACATTGTGTAATTTGTAAATAAAAACAGAATACATTGATTTGCAAATCCATTTCATCTTATATTCAATTGAATTGACTGCAAAGACAAGATATTAAATGTTTGAACTGGTAAACATTTTTTTGTTGTTGCAAATAATCATTAACTTAGAATTTAATGGCAGCAACACATTGCAACAAAGTTGGCACAGGGGGATTTTTACCACTGTGTTACACGGCCTTTCCTTTTAACAACACTCAGTAAACGTTTGGAAACTGAGGAGACCAATTTTTGAAGATTTTTATGTGTAATTATTTGCCAATCTTGCTTGATGTACAGCTTAAGTTGTCCAACATTCCGGTGTCTCTGTTGTGGTATTTTAAGGCCTACTGAAATGAGATTTTTTTTATTGAAACGGGGATAGCAGGTCCATTCTATGTGTCATACTTGATCATTTCGCGATATTGCCATATTTTTGCTGAAAGGATTTAGTAAAGAACATCCACGATAAAGTTCGCAACTTTCGGTGCTAAGAAAAATGCCCTGCCTCTACCGCAAATTGCAGAAGATGACGTCACATGTTGATGGCTTCTCACATATTCACATTGTTTTTAATGGGAGCCTCCAACAAAAACAGCTATTCGGACCGAGAAAACGACAATTTCCCCATTAATTTGAGCGAGGATGAAAGATTCGTGTTTGATATTGATAGCGACGGACTAGAAAAAAAAAAAAACGAGTTAAAAAAAAAACACAAATGCATTGGGACGGATTCCAATGTTTTTAGACACATTTACTAGGATAATTCTGGGAAATCCCTTATCTTTCTATTGTGTTGCTAGTGTTTTAGTGAGTTTAATAGTACCTGATAGTCGGAGGTGTGTCTCCACGGGTGTCGACGCAGTGTCTCAGGGGAGTCGACGGCAGCTACGGACGGCACAAGCTCAGCTTTTCTCCGGTAAGAAGTGACTTTTTAACCACAATTTTCTCACCGAAACCTGCTGGTTGACATTTGGTCTGAATTCATGTTCCCTTGACAGCGCTCTAATCCATAGTAAATTTACATCTTCGGGAATTTTAAACAAGGAATCACCGTGTTTGTGTGGCTAAAGGCTAAAGCTTCCCAACTCCATCTTTCTACTTTGACTTCTCCAATATTAATTGAACAAATTGCAAAAGATTCAGCAACACAGATGTCCAAAATACTGTGTAATTATGCCGTTAAAACAGACGACATTTAGCTGTGTGTGTGTGCAGCGCTCATACTTCCTTAAAACCCGTGACGTCTTGCGTACACGTCATCATTACAGAACGTTTTCAAGACGAAACTCCCGGAAAATTTAAAATTGCAATTTAATAAAATAAAAAGGCCGTATTGGCATGTGTTGCAATGTTAAAAATTCATCATTGATATATAAACTATCAGACTTAGTAGTGGGTAGTAGTGGGTTTCAGTAAGTCTTTTAGGCTTCATAGTGCGCCACACATTTTCAATAGGAGCCAGGTCTGCACTACAGGTAGGCCAGTCTAATACCTGCACTCTTTTACTATGAAGCCACGCTGTTGCAACACGTGGCTTGGCATTATCTTGCTGAAAATAAGCAGGGGCGTCCATGATAACGTTGTTTGGATGGCAACATATGTTGCTCCAAAACCTGTATGTACCTTTCGGCATTATGGTACCGTCACAGATGTGTAAGTTCTCCATGCCTTGGGCACTAATGCACCCCCATACCATCACAGAGCAGGGGCATCGCCAGACAGATTTCACTGGGGCACGTGCCCCACTGTTGATCTGCAGTGCCCCAGTAAAAATTTCACCAATAAAAAAAAACGCATCAGAGTTTTAAGTCTACATAACATAGACAACAGCGCACATACTACTTAGTATGGTAATTGATTATTACTGTATTCACTCCAGAAACAATGAGCACATGGCTAATTAATATGGTAATTTATTCACGTGTGATTTGGGACTTCGGTTGAGTTAGAGAGAGAGAGAGAGAGAGAGAGAGAGAGAGAGAGACAGAGAGAGAAAGAGAGAGAGAATCACTGCGTGAGGTAGGTAACGTTAGCCAACAACAATTTGTTAATTACATTATTTTTATTTTTATTTGACTCAAACTGTAACTCCTAGATGGATTTAAGAAAGTTATTCGCCCGCAGCAGGGAAGAAACAGTGAGGAATGAGAGATGTAAGTGAAGTCCTAGCTAGCTAGGCAACATCATTGTCTTAAGTTGATGCTAAGTTAGCTAACGTTATTCCTTGTATCAAGACAAACATATTCATTTGCTGTATGAGCTGTCGGGGAATTTCCAATGAACATGAAACATAATGTTGGTTATTGTCTGCTGGTTCTGCATCAATGATGATTTGGAGTAAGCATGTGTGAGTTTAGTGCTTCTCAAATGGTTTATCTTCAGGAAGAAAAACATTTTTCCATGTCATCAAGTCGTGAGCCAAATTTTTAAATCATTCAAGTTCATTTCACAAAAAATTGCACAGTAGACTTGTCTTGTTAATCGGTGTGACTTTGACTAAAATAATTTTGTTTTGTCACCAGAAAAATGGCTACAGCTAAAGCATCTGGTTTTGTTTCCAGAAAAAATAGAAACATTTCTGTATTTGTTTTCAGAAAGATGGTTGAAAATATCGGGTTTTGTTGCCCCATTTAGATTTAAAAAAATATATATTTCCATGTCTGTCCTGAGTCCTCCTCCAACTTGTTAGTCGGTTTGCCTTTTGCTAAAATACTCACTAATAGTCACTAGAAAAAAGGCTAAAATAATCTGGTTTTGTTGCCACAATTTGATTTTTTTCTCCCTAAACTTTTTTTTTTCATGCAAACATCTGACTGCGACTCCCTGAAAATGACACACAATCCACTTTTATGTCACGACCCACCAGTTGGGAACCACTGGTCAAATGTATAACAGTTACTGTAATATTTCCATGTCTGTCCAGAGTGACTGACCACTTTGCAAAAATGAAAACAAGACGTTACAGTTTACTTCTCAGAAAATGATTCCCTGAACAGACACACAACAGTTGTTCATTTATTCTACTTCTGTGGCTTTATTGTTTTGTGTATATTTTATAGTTTTGTGTATCTGAAATAGGATTAGCCACATTGCCATGAATGGAAATTAAATAATATAAAAGAACCAAGAGATGTAGGGGTGCTTTATTTTTTGTTTTACTTTCGGAAATGTTAAATTTGCAGATGATTACTGCAATAAATATTTCAAAAAGATTCATTGCTCTTCCTTTTTGCTTTTACCAGTAGCAGTTTAGAAGTCTGGAGTAAAAAAGTGCACAAGTAGGTCAAATGCATTAGTTAATTTCAGGTGGTTAATCAAAGATCCATACAACATAATCTGATATGATTTCATAGTTTAAAGCACTATTTATGTATTTTTTATGATAAATAAGTGCTAAAAATGTTTTTGCTTGCGCGCTTTGCACGCTCACATAAATTATTTGTGCCCCAGGTGTGCCCCAGTACAATATTAGGTCTAGTGACGCCCCTGTCACAGAGGCTGGCTTTTGAACTTCGCGCCAAGAACAATCCGGATGGTTCTTTTCCTCTTTGGTCCGGAAGACACGACGTCCACAGTTTCCCCAAAAAATTTGTAATGTGGACTCGTCACACTTTTTCACTTTACATCAGTCCTTCTTAGATGAACTGGGGCCCAGCGAAGCCGGCAGTATTTGTGGGTGTTGTTGATAAATGGCTTTCGCTTTGCATAGTAGAGATGCAGCAATGAACTGTCGTTGCTGACAGTGATTTTCTTAAGTGTTCCTGAGCCCATGTGGTGATATCCTTTACACGCTGATGTTGCTTTTTGATGCAGTACCGCCTGAGGGATCGAAGGTCTGTAATATCATCGCTTATGTGCAATGATTTCTCCAGATTCTCTGGACATTTTGATCATATTACAAACCGTAGATGGTAAAATCTCTAAACTCCTTGCAATAGCTCATTGAGAAATGTTGTTCTTAAACTGTTCGATAATTCGCTCACGCATTTGTTCACAAAGTGGTGACTCTTACCCCATCTTTGCTTGAGAATGATTGAGCATTTCATGGAAGCTGTTTTTATACCCAATCATGGCACCCACCTGTTCCCAATTAGCCTGTTCACCTGTGGGATGTTCCAAATAAGCGTTTGATGAGTATTCCTCAACTTTCTCAGTCTTTTTTGCCACTTGTCCCAGCTTTTTTGAAACATGTTGCAGGCATCAAATTCCAAATGAGCTGATATTTGCAAAAAATAACATTTTCCAGATCGAACGTTAAAAATCTTGTATTTGCAGTCCATTCAATTGAATATTGGTTGAAAAGAGATTGTTCTTGCCCTGATGTGGGGTCTGAGGCTTGTGCAGCCCTTTCAGACATTTGTGATTAAGGGCTATATAGGTAAAGTTTGATTGATTGATTGATTGATTGATTGATTGATTGATTGATTCAATAGCGTACAATATGACAGAGGGTGGGAGTCAGCGACTACTTTGGGCCAATCAGATGCTTTCCCTTCTGAGAGGAGGAAGTTGAATGTCAATACCAAAGGTGTGGATTCAAGGTGTGTCGTTTTCTACATCGTAATATGTGAACACTTTTTATTTTTGCACTATATGATGCAATATGGGGGCGAATCATCAATCGTGACATCGACACAACTGTAAGTTAAAGGGGAACATTCTCACAATTTCAGAAGGGTTAAAACCAATAAAAATCAGTTCCCAGTGGCTTTTTTTATTTTTCAAATTTTTTTTCAAAATTTTACCCATCATGGAATACCCCGAAAGAATGCTTTAAAGTGCCTGATTTTCGCTATCTGTAAATCCACCTGTCCATTTTCCTGTGACGTCACATAGTGACGCCAATACAAACAAACATGGCGGATAGAACAGCAAGATATAGCGACATTAGCTCGGATTCAGACCCGGATTTCAGTGGCTTAAGCGATTCAACAGATTACGAATGTATTGAAACAGATGGTTGGAGTGTGGATGCAGATAGCGAAAACGAAATTGAAGGAGAAACTAAAGCTATTGAGCAAATAGCTATTGAAGCTATTCGCTCAATAGCTATAGCTATAGCTATTGAAGCTATTCGGCGATCGCCTTCTAACCAACGATTGCATCTTTTGACCACTGGAGCAACTTAAATCCGTCTATTGGTAAGTGTTTGTTTGGCATTAAATGTGGGTGGAGGGAAAGGGTGGATGCAAATATAGCTACAAATGTACATACAGCTAGCCTTAATAGCATGTTAGCATCAATTAGCTGGCAGTCATGCCGTGACCAAATACGTCTGATTAGCAAATATGTCAATAACATCAACAAAACTCACCTTTGTGATTTTGTTGACTTTATTGTTGGAAATGCATCTGCTGTGAGTGTCGCAGGATATCCACACATTCTTGCCATTTCTGCCATGTTAGCAGCGATTAGCATGCCGTGCTAATCGATGCACACTCCATGTAAGACAACTTGAATCCGTCCCTGTTCGTGTTGTTACAGCCTCCGACAACACACCGACGAGGTGTGATGTCTCAAAGGTACGGAAAACAGTTGAAAAAAACGGAAAATAACAGAGCTGATTTGACTTGGTGTGTGTAATGTGTTTGAGAAAATGGTGGATTGCTTCCCATTGTAACGTCACGGGTGAAAGGTCATCGCTCCGACAGCGAACAATTGAAAGGCGTTTAAATCGCCAAATTCACCCTTTTAGAGTTCGGAAATCGGTTAAAAAACATATGGTCTTTTTTCTGCTACATCAAGGTATATATTGACGCTTACATAGGTCTGGTGATAAGGTTCCCCTTTAAAGCTGTCTGTATTTGCTACTTCCGGTGTTTCATTGCAAAGATACAACAGTTGCTAGTCCTGTTTAATTAGCGATGAAAACAAATATGTAGTAGGCTACCATTATTTGCATCAACGTCCCCATTCTGTTTTTGTTTACATGCTTTGCCTTCTGTCCATTAATGTGGACTTACTCGCGCTGCATGTGTCTATATGCTTACTGTTCAGAGAACACAATGAAATGAATAGAATTTAAAAGAACAAGGGAATTGTTGAGTCTATGTTAGTTGATACAATAAAAAACATTACTATGTCAAGAGTGTAGGCAATGCTGGTAAGTTCCCCATCTGAATAAGTGGAGAAAGCAGAAACTGAGGCATAATTCCGCTGATGATAAACTAGTTTGAGGGATATGTTTTTGTATTATTCAAAAACTACTGTACCTTTCAATTTTGTACATATTGACTATTGTGTGTAAAGTCCTACTATAGGTTAAATTCAGTTTAAGAATTAGGCCATCTAGTTAAGATAAATGTTGTGATGATTGATAAAATGTGGATGAAGGATATTTAATTTATCATCCATTCATCCATCATCTTCGCTTATCAGTGATCGGGTTGCGGGGGCAGCAGCCTAAGCAGAGAAGACCAGACTTCCCTCTCACCAGCCACTTCGTCCAGCTCTTCCCAGGGGATCCCAAGGCGTTCCCTGGCCAACCGGGAGAGATAGTCTTCCCAACGTGTCCTGGGTCTTCCCCGTGGCCTCCTACCGGTCGGACATGCAATAAACACCTCCCTAGGGAGGCGTTCGGGTGGCATCCTAACCAGATGCCCGAGCCACTTCATCTGCCTCCTCTCGATATATTTAATTTATTTTACTTTTATTTTTTTAGTTACCCTGTTAAGTACAGCAGGGGAAGGCGATGACACCACGAGGAGGATCAGGTTAACAGGTTTATTGCAACCTTTGATGAGTGTGTGGGAGGTGTATGCTACTCGAAGTGTTTGGTGCAAGACCATGTGTAGAATTCTGCGATGAGGTGGAGACTTGTCCGGGGTGTACCCCACCAACCGCCCGAATGCAGCTGAGATAGGCTCCAGCGCCGCCTTTGTTACCCCAAAAAGGACAAGCGGTATAAAATGGATGGATGGATGTGTATAATTAATAATGTGAATGCTACCAGGGTTTGTTGTATGTGCTTGTTGGATGAATCCTTCATCAGTCCAGAGGGGCGAGGCAAAGAGGTAGTCCGTGGACAGGCAAGCGTTCAGGGGCTGGAGAGAAGCAACAAGGTCTGTGTCCAAGGGGGTGGGGGGGGAGTCGAGGATCGAGGGACGCAGTCCAGAATCCAGAGGAATAGAATAGAATACAATATATCTTTATTGTCATTGTACATTTGTACAACGAAATTGTATGCAAACTAATTCAGTGCAAAATCATACTTAAAACCATAAGAACATAGATAAATAAAACCATAAGAACATAGATAAATAGATAAAAATACATACAATTCATAAAATTACCAAGCATACAGCTCACGTGCACAGTCCTTATTGTTATCTTGTGTTCAGTGATACTATTGCTCTCGTGTAAAAAGTGTTTTTAAAACGGTTTGTGCGGCATTTTATTGTCCTGTATCTCCTGCCTGAGGGCATCAGTTCAAAAAGTTTATGTCCAGGGTGAGATGGGTCCTTTATGATGTTTTGGGCCTTTTTGAGGCACCTTGCACTGTACAGTTCATCTAGGGAGGGGAGAGAGCAGCCAGTGATCTTCATGGCAGTTTTATGACCCTTTGGAGTGCATTCCTCCGCCACCGTGCAGCTGGCATACAATACACACATGCATTATATCAGCACACTCTCTATTGAGCAGCAATAGAAGGACACAAGCAGTTTTTGAGACCGATTGTTCTTCTTGAGGAGTCTCAGAAAGTAAAGTCTTTCCTGTGCCTTTTTGATAGTCACTGGGGTGTTCATACTCCACGACAGGTCTTCCTCGATCTGGATGCCCAGGAACCTGAAGTTAGAGACCCTTTCCACATAGTCTTCATTGATGTAGAGTGGTTGGATGTTTTTTGTTTTTTTCTTCCGGAAATCCATGATCAGCTCCTTCGTCTTGGTGGTGTTAAGGACCAGGTTGTTTTCCCTGCACCACCCAGTCAGCCGGTCCACTTCCTTTCTGTAGGCAGGGAAGACAAGATACACAACTCGATCACGGGGAACGGGAAAGACACTGCGGGATGCTCACTGCGAAGAGATAACTACATTCCGGCGTAGGCTCCATGGTCTTTATGATGCTTGTCTTGATTAGTCCCAGGTGCACTGATTCCTGATAGCCTGCAGCTTCGCCGTTGCGCGGGCGTGACCTGCCATGCTGCCAACAAAGGTGCTGGCAGCAGATGAAAGGCGGATTCGAGCCCACCCCAGGACACGCCCCCTGAGAAATTGCATCATTGTAGTGGTTCAAGTGGAACTGCCCATTTTTTTTTTATTTTGCCTATTATTCGCAATCATTACGAGACACATGACGATGGATTTTTTTTTAATGCATTCTTAATATTGAATAAAGATGATTAAAAGTCAGCTTTTTACAATGGAGTTTATGGGAGTCACTCTATTCTGCCTATAAATCCCCTAAAAAACATCCAAACACCTCCATTAAGGTTTTATATACACGATGTTAGTATATATGTAATGTAGTAACGGACACATTTTTGCGTGGAGCCTCTCATGCATTTACCAGCGGCACGTCTCTCTTTATTTAGTATTTTGCCTTGTGATGGATATTACAAACTTTCTGCCACCTTCGAACTGCATTCTGCAGTGTCCTTCTGGATCTTGGAAACATGCGACCGAGACGTAACACCTACGTCCAAAACAGACCTCAGAAACTTATATGAAATTGTCGAAAAACGATGTAGTATGCAATATACTTTCAAAGTTCTATACTCTCATTCCTGTCTTCAGGACACAAACACACAGCTGTTGATTAAGACAGACGATAAAAGCAGAGGTGAATTGGTTAACGGGTTGTCCTTTTCCCATCTCTTCAGCTGCATTTAATTACAGGTATACTGTTAATCTAGAGGGGGCTGGGGTGGTTACAGTCTGGCTGGAGGAGCTCTGACAGGCTCTATTGACCAGAGCCAGCCTCATCACCGCTTGATCCATGACTCACCCAGGCAGGTAATTGAGAGTATTCTGAATATTCTATATCTAAATTTCATTGCAGAAGGGTTGTAATCACATTGCAATGACAGAGATTGAGAATTCCAGGGAGGAAAAAAAGGTAAACGGATTTAATCTGTGAAGGTTGTAAGTATATCCTGCAGGGGAAGGTTCCTGGTAAGTAATGACTGAAATGCAGTGGTGTGCCGTTTCTGCTGGCGTAATATAACCAGAAATTATGATCATGATAAAAGATAAAAGTATTTTTTTATTTACTTTCCCTAAAGGCCTACTGAAACCCACTACTACCCACCACACAGTCTGATAGTTTATATATCAATGATGAAATATTAACATTGCAACACATGCCAATACGGCATTTTTAGTTTACTAAATTGCAATTTTAAATTTCCCGGGACTTTTTTCTTGAAAACGTCGCGTAATGATGAGGTGTACGTGTGACGTCACAGGCTGTTGTGAATATGAGCGCTGCGCACACACACAGCTAAAAGTCGCCTTCTTTAACGGCATAATTACACAGTATTTTGGACATTTGTGTTGCTGAATCTTTCGCAATTTGTTCAATTAATATTGGAAAAGTCAAAGTAGAAAGACGGAGTTGGGAAGCTTTAGCCTTTAGCCACACAAACACACGATGATTCCTTGTTTAAAATTCACGGAGGTGAACCTTTAGTATGATCAGAGCGGACATGGATCCTGACTACATGTCAACCAGCAGGTTTCGGTGAGAAAATTGTGGTTAAAAAGTCGCCACTTACCGGATATCAGCTGAGCTTCTGCCTCCCGTACAGCTGCCGTCCACTTCCCCCGAGACACTGTGCGTCAGCACCCGGCCGTGGACGTACACTTCCGACTATCAGGTACTGTTAAACTCACTAAAACACTAGCAACACAATAGAAAGATAAGGGATTTCCCAGAATTATCCTAGTAAATGTGTCTAAAACACATGAATCCGTCTCAATGCAACGCGATTGCAATCGCGTTTTGTTTTTTTTTAACTTTTTTTTTTGTTTTTTTTTGTAGTCAGTCGCTATCAATATCCTCAAACACGAATCTTTCATCCTCGCTCAAATTAATGGGGAAATTGTCGTTTCCTCGGTCTGAATAGCTGTTTTTGTTGGAGGCTCCCATTAAAATCAATGTGAATATATGAGGAGCCATCAACATGTGACGTCATCTTCTGCGACTTCCGGTAGAGGCAGGGCTTTTCTCCAGTTGCGAACTTTATCGTGGATGTTCTCTACTAAATCCTTTCAGCAAAAATATGGCGTTATTGTGAAATGATCAAATATGACACATAGAATGGACCTGCTATCCCCGTTTAAATAAGAAAATCTCATTTCAGTAGGCCTTCAAATATCTAAAAGTATTCATATTCTCTTCATGTCATATTATGCTCCTTCCAGTGCTGTTATTTTTAGGTAATAGAATTCGTATCCAATCCGAATTCAGCTAGCTTATGTTGCCATGCTGTACCAAATCTGCCCGAGGCCTTCAGAATCAAGAATGCAGGCGTCCGTGCACTGTAAGTAAGTGTAACATACTTTGATAGATAATTGCGATAGCCAATCAGATCACGAGTTGTTGTCAGTAAGGCCTTCTAGCTGGCCTTCTGCTATAATTGGATACTCACTTGGGAGTCCCAAGTGAGTATCCAATCAGAAGTTGAACTTTACAAAAGCAGGAAGTGTTGCACTGGAGCGGAGCTGTAGCAAAGAAACCCACAAATAAGGAGAGCAAAAATGTTGATTAGGTGGCAGATATATATTTGCAAGGCCATTTTCAAGAAGGATATTTGTGAGAAGGTGTGTGTGTGTCCCGGCCCCGGCGATGCAGTGGTGAAATGCAATGTCACTTCCACTCGAATCAACCAACTTCGGGTGGAACCACTGGCTTATATGCAGAGGTGGGTAGAGTAGCCAGAAATTGTACTCAAGTAAGAGTATTGTTACTTTAGAGATTTATTACTCAAGTAAAAGTAAGGAGTGGTCACCCGAATATTTACTTGAGTAAAAGTAAAAAGTATGTTGTGAAAAAACTACTCAAGTACTGAGTAACTGATGAGTAACCTGTTTGTTTAATGATGACGGCAACAAGTAATGCACAAAAACATAAGAATAGCAATGAACTCATTCAGAGCCAGGAATATCTCTTAAGCAACTTTAAAACAATAATATATCAGAATCAGAAATCAGAAATACTTGAATAATCCCGAGGGGAAAAATATATTATTTTAAAAATGTTTTAATAATATATGTGAACGGCTTCTTGCCGCCATCGTGTGGGTTGCATGGATCATTGAGGAATGACATCGCTGAGCAGGTTTGACTCGCTTTATTTTTCAATAACAGCTTGTCTTTTCATCGGATCGCTTTTCAGCTGCTCCGCTCCTTCCTGCTCGCTCCTCTCTCGCTCTTTGATCGGCTGCGTCCTCGCTGTCGTCTTCGGCTCGCTGTTGGTCGTTGTCGCTCTCCAGGTCTTTCTCCTGGTTCTCCTACTTCTGCCCCGAGTGTTCCTCCTTCGCCCCTTTTATGCTGCAGCAAATGATGATGGGATTGAGAACAGGTGTGTAGTTTACCCACCTGACTCGGCTGGCTGCATGCTGCGCCTTCTCGCCGCCATCTTGGGCCAGACCATCGTTTGTCTGAGCCTGCTGTCGGCTCGTTGGCTCAATCTCTCCACAATATAATATTATATTAAAAGATATTAAGTAATAACACATTAAAATAAAAACAATTAAGGCAAATTGAGCCACAATAATTTAACAGCACAGGCTCTGAAGGCAGAGATTTACAAAGGAAAATAACAAGTTAGCCTTTAGATAGATAGATAGATAGATAGATAGTACTTTTTTTATTCCGTCAGGAGAGTTCCTTCAGGAAAATTACAATTTTCAGCACAATCCCATTCAAGATCAGACAAACATTACAGGGAGACAGAACAGGATCGCTGACGGGTCTGCCGGCTTCCAGCGCCACTTACAAAAAAGATGACATACAGGTAAACAAGGGGGGTGGGGGGGGGAAGAAAAAAATAGAAGATTAAAATAAAATTAAAAAATCGGTCTTAGCCTAGGCCCTGGAGTGGGGGTGCAGACTGAGGCCAAGGGGAAAAAAAAAACAAAAAAAAAACAACAACTCATAGCCATAGTACACATCCCTCTTCCATGTGTGTAAGAGGGAAACATCAAACATCAAAGAACACAGAGGACATTAAAGACATTAAAGCAGCAGATACAACCAGACACTTCTACATACAGCTATGAATAAAAAGTAAAATAAACATATCCACTGTGGTGGCCTCTGCGGTGTTTATGCAAAGGGTTTATGCAAATCAAACAAATCTGATAGGTGTGGGCTGCACCTGGGAACACGTGCACTTCTGATTGCTGTTTGTATGCATGCGTGAGTGTGTGTGTCTGTCTGTCTATGAGGCTGCAGTACGTTAATAAATTATACCTAAACTACGTACATTTGACAGTGATTCATAGCAGGGAAGCTAACATTAGCCAAGGGGTGACAGCCAAAATATCTACTAGCGTTACTTGCCGCGATGTGCTTCCTTAAATTTGACGTTGAGTTCATGTAAGCTGAAATGTCCACTTGTTTGGGGAGACACATTTGACAAGGCCATACATACTGTAACTGTTTTTTTGGTTGTCTGAATCATGAACATCGATTTTATGTAAGGCCAGGGGTGTTGTCGTTCATTGTTGTCTCTGCCATTGTTGTTGTTGTTTGCCGCTGAAACTTTTTGGGCAGTTAATCATGTGACCGCCTGGCTCTGTTTGATTGGTGAAACGGAGTCAAACGTCACCAGTGACTGCATTTGATTGGTGAAACGCAGGCATGCGATAGATCCTACTTTGAAGGTATGTCTGACGAACCAAAACCGAAAAAATGTGTATTAACAGATCGATAAAAATCAGTAGCGAGTAGCGAGCTCAATGTAGATAAAAGGAGCGCAGTAAGAGTAGCGTTTCTTCTCTATGAATATACTCGAGTAAAAGTAAAAATATGTTGCATTAAAACTACTCTTAGAAGTACAATTTATCCCACAAGTTACTCAAGTAGATGTAACGGCGTAAATGTAGTGGGTTACTACCCACCTCTGCTTGCATGGTATTGGATGGGTGATACAAATTGTCCATTATCCAAGGTCGGGTCGCGGGGGCAGCAGCCTAAGCAGAGAAGACCAGACTTCCCTCTCCCCAGCCACTTCGTCCTGCTCCTCCTGGGGGATCCCAAAGCGTTCCCAGGCCAGCCGGGAGACATATTCTTCCCAACGTGTCCTGGGTCTTCCCCGTGGCCTCCTACCGGTTGGACATGCCCTAAACACCTCTCTAGGGAGGCGTTCGGGTGGCGTTCCGACCAGATGCCGGAAACATCTCATCTGGCTCCTCTCTAAGGGAGAGCCCCACCACCCAGCGGATGAAACTGATTTCGGCCGCTTGTACCCGTGATCTTGTCCTTTCAGTCATAGCCCAAAGCATATGACCATAGGTGAGGATGGGAACGTGGATCGACTGGTAAATTGACAGCTTTGCCTTCTGGCTCAGCTCCTTCTTCACCACAATGGATCGATACAGCGTCCGCCTGTTGTTCTCACGATCCAGTCTTCCTTCACTCCTGAACAAGACTCTTAGGTACTTGATCTCCTCCACTTGGCGCAGGGTCTCCTCCCCAACCCGGAGATGGCACTCCACACTTTCCCGGGTGAGAACCATGGACTCTGACTTGGAGGTGATGATTCTCATCCCAGTCGCTTCACACTCGGCTGCGAACCGAAGTTGAAATGTTCTGCATCTCTATTTTGTCAATTTTAATATGTTTTTTGTTTTTTTTTACAATTATTGTAATTTTGACAATACCACTTGAGATAGGTTTTAATTGTTAATGTGGGTTTGATTTTTAAAAATGCGCCGGAAAATAGCCTGTTTTCAATGTCCAGTAGTGCGCAAATGTGTTTTTTTTTATAATATTTCTCCAGTAATGGTCATGTGGGCACATAAATGATGGTATTTTGAGAGGTAATCCTTGAAGTCGGACATCACTAAAGGCCGAGGTGGAAAACGCACGGCCCACCACTGCTGAAATGACACTTAAAAAAAAATGTTGGTTTAAACCAGGGGTCACCAAGCTTTTTGAAACCAAGAGCTACTTCTTGGGTACTGATTAATGCGAAGGGCTACCAGTTTGATACACACTTAAATAAATTGCCAGAGATAGCCAATTTGCTCAATTAACCTTTAATATATATATATATATATATATATATATATATATATATATATATATACATATATATATATATATATATATATGTATATATATGTATATATATATATATATATATATATATATATATATATATATATATATATATATATATATATATATATAAATGGGTCTGTCATTCCATCGTAAATTTTTTTGCTTTTTACGGAAGGTTTTTTGTAGAAAATAAATGATGAAAAAAAAACTTAATTGACCGGTTTAAAAGAGGAGAAAACAGGAAAAGAATGAAAATTAAATTATGAAACATAGTTTATCTTCAATTTCGACTCTTTAAAATTCAAAATTCAATCGAAAAAAAGAAGAGAAAAATTAGCTAATTCGAATCTTTTTGAAAAAATTCAAAAAAGAATTTATGGAACATCATTAGTAATTTTTCCTGATTAAGATTAATTTTAGAATTTTGATGACATATTTTAAATAGGTTAAAATCCAATCTGCATTTTGTTAGAATATATAACAAATTGGACCAAGCTATATTTCTAACAAAGACAAATCATTATTTCTTCTGGATTTTCTTGAACAAAAATTTTAAAAGAAATTCAAAAGCCTTTCAAATAAGATATAAATTTGATTCTAAAGATTTTCTAATTTGCCAGAATACTTCTTTTGAATTTTAATCTTAAATTTGAAGAAACATTTCACAAATATTCTACGTCGAAAAAACAAAAACTAAAATGAAGAATTAAATTAAAATGTATGTATTATTCTTTACAATAAAAACATAAATTTACTTGAACATTGATTTAAATTGTCAGGAAAGATGAGGAAGGAATTTAAAAGGGAAAAAATGTGTTTAGAAATCCTAAAATAATATTTAAGGTTGAATTTTTTCTCTAAAATTGTCTTTCTGAAAGTTATAAGAAGCAAAGTAAAAAAAATAAATGAATTTATTCAAACAAGTGAAGACCAAGTCTTTAAAATATTTTCATGGATTTTCAAATTCTATTTGAGTTTTGTCTCTCTTAGAATTAAAAATGTCGAGCAAAGCAAGACCAGCTTGCTAGTAAATAAATAAAATAAAAAAAATAGAGGCAGCTCACTGGTAAGTGCTACTATTTGAGCTATTTTTAGAACAGGCCAGAGGGCGACTCATCTGGTCCTTACGGGCTACCTGGTGCCCGCGGGCACCGCGTTGGTGAGCCCCGGTTTAAACAATTCCTTATGTAAAGTAGTGAACCATCATACATGGGAATTACCATATATCTGCTTCTTAGAAGCGCAGTTCCGAACGCCAACTAAAGTCAACACACAATTATAGGATTAATAAACTACTTCCCCACTTGCACATTGTTTGTACCACAAGAGGACAAATGGGCAATTTGATGCCACAGCCCCACAATAAATCCTGTCTCAAATGGTTGGGAAAACGATGGCTGCCAGTTTTGAGAACATGTTATATTCATGAAAAGGGCTCTGAGCATTCTGACCTATCTTCTAGGTCCACTGGGTTTTGGTAATGGAAGGATGTTGTAACCCTAACCCTAACCCTAACCCTAACCCTAAGTGGGGAGCAGCACACATAAATTGCAAGGTGGGTAAAATAATATATATTGTATCATAAGTCATAGCCCACTGTCTTAAAGGCCTACTGAAGCCCACTAATACCGACCACGCAGTCTGATAGTTTATATATCAATGATGAAATATTAACATTGCAACACATGCCAATACGGCCTTTTTAGTTGACTAAATTGCAATTTTAAATTTCCCGGGAGTTTCGTCTTGAAAACGTCGTGTAATGATGACGTGTACGCAAGACGTCACGGGTTTTAAGGAAGTATGAGCGCTGCACACACACACAGCTAAAAGTCGTCTGCTTTAACGGCATAATTACACAGTATTTTGGACATCTGTGTTGCTGAATCTTTTGCAATTTGTTCAATTAAAGTAGAAAGATGGAGTTGGGAAGCTTTAGCCTTTAGCCACACAACCACACGGTGATTCCTTGTTTAAAATTCACGAAGGTGAAACTTTACTATGGCTCACAGCGAACATGGATCCCGACCGAATGTCAAACAATAGGTTTCGGTGAGAAAATTGTGGTAAAAAGTCGCATCTTACCGGAGATCAGCTGAGCTTGTGCCGCCCATAGAGCTGCTGTCGACTTCCCTGAGACACTGCGCGTCAACACACCCGTGGACACACACCTCCGACTATCAGGTACTATTTAATCTTACTAAAACAATAGCAACACAATAGAAAGATTAAGGATTTCCCATAATAATCCTAGTAAATGTGTCTAAAAACATCTGAATCCGTCCCAATGCAATCGCGTTTTTTTTTTTTCTAGTCCGTCGCTATCAATATCCTCAAACACAAATCTTTCATCCTCGCTCAAATTAATGGGGAAATTGACGTTTTCTCGGTCCGAATAACTGTTTTTGTTGGAGGCTCCCATTAAAATCAATGTGAATATATGAGGAGCCATCAACATGTGATGTCATCGTCTGCGACTTCCGATACAGGCAAGGCTTTTCTGTTAGCGACCAAAAGTTGCGAAATTTATCGTGGATGTTCTCTACTAAATCCTTTCAGCAAAAATATGGCAATATCGCGTAATGATCAAGTATGACACATAAAATGGACCTGCTATCCCCGCTTAAATAAGAAAATGTAATTTCAGTAGGCCTTTAAATTACCAGTGGAATGGAAAAACAAGTTGACTTTATATGCTTAATTGTGTTTGACTGTGTCCATTGAACCATATCCAATTTTATTTATAATCTGCAAAGAATGTAAAAAATACTGTCTAAACATCACAAATGCCACAATTGCCATTTTTAATATTCCGCTCTGAATATCTTAGGGAATTTCCATATATTCGAGGTTGGAAGACGTAGGGAATGGAAAACTTCTGCACTCCGACCATATAATCAGATCAGTCATCCTGGAAATATGCAAAAATTGGAAAGAGATGTGCTGTTTATCATTTACAAGCCTTATGTAAGACAACAACACATATGCTTGGCTTTTTGATGCATACAAAATGGTAAATAAATACAACAGATCGAAGATTCTTCATTGCGCCCATAAACCTTTTAGTGAAGTAAAGTGAATTATATTTATATAACGCTTTTCTCTAGTGACTCAAAGTGCTTTTACATAGTGAAACCCAATATCTAAGTTACATTTAAACCAGTGTGGCTGGCACTGGGAGCAGGTGGGTAAAGTGTCTTGCCCACAGACACAATGGCAGGGACTAGGATGGCGGGAGCAGGGATCGAACCTGGAACCCTCAAGTTGCTGGCACGGCCACTCCACCAACCGAGCTATACCGCCCCTAAGGCTGCTTCTAAGGTTATACAGAGTGTATCCAAACCAACCTTATTCCTGTCCACACACACACAATGCCATCGTTTAAGACCCCCTACCCCTAGTCCGCATGTGCAGAAAATGCCCTATTGTAGTGAATCACACCTGATCCATCATAAATTAATAAAATCTTTAGTGGACATGTGAATGTAAACAATGTGATAAATAACATTTGACAACAATTAATCTAGGGATCTAGATATCTGGTGAGATTCTAACTATTTTGCCTTCACCTTCATTGTCCATTCCTTTGTGGTGACTTTATATACTCTGGACCGAGACGTTGAGTCAGTAACATACATGGCGGACAATAACTGATACAGTCTACTTTGCCAGTCCAAAAGCATTAGCCGTTTTCCGTAGTCTTCTTTCGACGGCCTTGTAGTACAAAGCACATGCTACCTTTTTTTTATCACATTCAAGGGAGCCTTCATTCTCGTTGTCTCTCTTTCGACAAATGGACAAAGTTTTTCGCTGCGTAGAATCACAGCTGACCTGAACGTTCGAAAGTTCTCTTGCCATTCCACTGGCACCACACACTCGTTGACAATCATATCCCACCAGACTGCCGTTCTTCCAAGCCTTATCCAAAACCGTCACCCAACACTGCTATGTTGCTGTCTGAGATGTGTCGTATCCCAAATGGCTGCAATTGTGTGTTTACTTCTTTAAGGTATTCATGTGGGATTTCCACAGGCGGCTGTCTGTACATGTAGAAGAAGGAGAAACACAGGCATGTCTGGATGACTCACCTCCATACTTCCAGTGGTTAGCTACGAGGTTGTCATGAAGCTGGCTGTGGCGCGTTCTTTCTACCATCACTTCCTTTCCGAACTCGATTTGTAAACGATTGATGAGTCCACACAAAGCTAAGAGCTGGAGATGCAAGAAATACACGGCGCACTTACCCCTGTAAAAAATTATTCAAGGAGGAGAACCTTAAACAATGGTTTAGTGTGGCTGACACAGGGCTTAGGCTATGTAATCATTGGTTAAAGGAGTTATATTGGACCAAAAATTAAGGAGCCATATTGTTAAGGACCCATGTTGGCCCAAAAATACAACAATAAATCTGTCTGTAGGCACAAAAAATTAAAAGCCTTATATAAGTGTTATAATGAAGGCAAAACATGATCTAAGTGTCTATATTAGCCTACTATCAAAGGCTGACACTAATCTTTGTTGACAGAAATGTTGTATTTGAATTTTTATTCTACACATTTTTGCAACATTGGATATCATTAGTAAAATGGAGGCTTCTCACGGGATGAGATAACTTCTGGAAATTACTGGCTTAGAATGGCCAAAGGTATAGATGTGTGTGTCCAAGTTAAAGGAAACGGCAGGCTGTCTTCTGCTAATGGATTTATTACAATCTTTGCAAGGTGGGTAACGTTTGCTGTGGTCTGTAACAACACGGCACACAAACAACTATGAGAAATGCAGCCAAAATGACATACAAATAATGTGTCATGAGACATGCAAATATAAATTAAATACACAGAGGACATAAGTAAAGGAAATTAAATTAGCTCAAATGTACCTACAAATAGGCATATTGATTCAATATGTACACACATCTAGCCTAAATAGCAGGTTAGCATCGATTAGCTTGCAGTCATGGATTGAGCAAATATGCCTGATAAGCACTCTGGCAAATCAATAAACCAACAAAGGTCACCTTTGTACATTCACACACAGTATAAAAAGTTTGGTGGACAAAATGAGACAAAGAATTAGTGGCATAAAACACGTCTTTCTGTGGCAGCGTTGGAGAAAGTTGTACATGTAAACAAACTACGATGAGTTTAAGGATCAATGAAATTAGGACAAAACGGTGCTTGCCAAATACTCTCATCAGTGAAGCATGTATAACATAAACAATGAGATTTTTAAAATTTAGGAAGGTTTGTGTCATGTTTGTTGTCCTCCAGAAAATATATTAAAACAAAAAAAATGTGTTTCTTCGTCTTTTTTCATTCTCACACATCTCTGAAAGAGGTCCAGTGAGCCACCAGGGCGGCGCTAAAGAGCCGCATGCGACTCTAGAGCTGCGGGTTGCTTACCCCCGCTCTAAACAAACAAACTCCATTCCAAGTAACTGCTCTATCATCAATAAAACTGTGATCCAAAAAGATCATATCAGTTAAACCGATTTTGAAATGTAAATTCATCATGCAGGTATCAATTAAGACTAAATTCGAAATTATTTGAATATGTGTGTCCACACACTGAAATATGAATATTTATCGGACTAGTACAGTAACTTTCAGTGAGTCACTGTCTAATTATAAACATAACTAAACAGGCATGTACTAAATTAATCATGTATTATAGTGGCAAATGTGGTCATATTTCATTTGTTACCTTTTTTAATTTTAGTTTGAGTTTGTCAAATTGGTCATCGTAATTCAATCTTAATTTGTATATGTTTATTGTGTCTACCTCATTGGTGTGGTCTACTTGGTCTTAAGTGACTAGAGTAACACACACACACAGTTTTAATATGTTGCTCATTAGTGCTAATGCTATATTTGCTTTGTAAGTGACTTGAGAAGACAGCTGGTGATTATTCTGTTAACTAGGGGTAATTCCGGAATGTGTTCTTAAATCCGTGTTGGGCGTAGACAAAATCTTCTCATGAGTGACACGGCCTTGTTTGGATACAGCCATGTTGGTTTTCATGATGCGGGGCCCTCTGCCATTTTCTCCAACCTATGCATCCTAGCTCAGGGGTCGCAAACCCAAAATGTTGAAACAGCCATATTGGACCAAATATACAAAAAACAAGCTGCAAAAAATGAGAAGCCATGTATAAGTGTAATAAGGAAGTAAACATATGAGTAAAGT
This sequence comes from Nerophis ophidion, assembly GCF_033978795.1. Classification (NCBI taxonomy): domain Eukaryota; kingdom Metazoa; phylum Chordata; class Actinopteri; order Syngnathiformes; family Syngnathidae; genus Nerophis; species Nerophis ophidion. Next base: position 32,601,043 of record NC_084615.1, read on the forward strand.
GTCTATATTAGCAATAATAGCCTACTATCAAAATGACTGTGTCACAGGCTGAAGCAAATCTTCATAGATAGAAATGTTGCTAATGTTTGCTGTGGTCTGGAACAACATGGCACACAAACAACTATGTGAAATGCAGCCAATATTACATACAGATAATGTGTCATGAGACATGCAAAACGAAATTATATATAAAGAGGATACATCCATCCGTCCATTCTTTTTCTACCACTTATTCCTTTTGGGGTCGCGGGGGGCGCTGGTGCTTAAATCTCAGCTACAATCGGGCGGAAGGCGGATTACACCCTGGACAAGTCGCTATCTCATCGCAGGGCCAACACAGATAGACAGACAACATTCACACTCACATTCACACACTAGGGCCAATTTTAGTGTTGCCAATCAACCTATCTCCAGGTGCATGTCTTTGGAAGTGGGAGGAAGCCGGAGTACCCGGAGAGAACCCACGCATTCACGGGGAGAACATGCAACCTCCACACAGAAAGATCCCGAGCCCGGGATTGAACCCCAGACTATTCAGGACCTTCGTATTGTGAGGCAGACGCACTAACCCCTCTGCCAACGTGAAGCCCCAAAAGAGGATAGAAGTAAAGGATATTAAATGAGCTCAAATAAAGCTAGAGATTAGGCATAATGTTACAATATGTACATACAGCTAGCTTAAATAGCATGTTAGCATTGAATATGCCTGATTAGCCCTCACAACAAGTCAATAACATCAACAAAGTGTCCCATTATGTATTCACGCACAGCATAAAACTTTTGGTGGACAAAATGAGACAAAGAAAGAGTGGAAGATTTTACATGGAAACAAACTGTTGTGTCACAGCCCACAGTATGGTGAGTTCATGAACCGCTTAAATTAGTAGGACAAAACAATGTTCACCAAATGGTCTCATCAGTGAAGCACACACACACACATATCAAACAGTGGGCTTTCTAACAATTGGGAAGGTTTGTGTCATGTTTGTCGTGAACGAAAAAATGTACTAAACAAAAAATATTTTTCCCCTTTTTTTTAATTTTAAATCCTTTTTTAAAAATGCTTCAGGGAGCCACGAGGGCGGCACTAAATAGCCACATGCGGCTCGAGAGATTTAGTGACCCAGGATGGAGGAGATGCGTTTAAGGTTTGGAAATGACTTCGAAAATGTTGGTTTTTATGGATGCTACTGCACTACTAGGGCGGTATAGCTCGGTTGCCAGCAACTTGAGGGTTCCAGGTTCGATTCCTGCTTCCGCCATCCTAGTCATAGCCGTTGTTTCCTTGGGCAAGACACTTTATCCTCCTGCTCCCAATGCCACCCACACTGGGTTAAATGTAACTTAGATATTGGGTTTCAGTCTCCTTGGACGTATCCTCGCTCATCCATGCGGACTGGACACTGGCCGAGAGTTGGTTGGTGGCTGAGAGTGGTTGCTTTGTCTCTGGCCATGCTCTCTCCACCCCAGCGGACGATGGCGTGGAACACCGCAGAGGCCACCACAGTGTATATTTTTATATTGTTTATTTTTTTAATTCATAGCTGTATGTAGAAGTGTCTGGTTGTATCTGCTGCTTTAATGTCTTTAATGTCCTTTGTGTTCTTTGATGTTTGATGTTTTATGTTTCCCTCTTACACACATGTCAAAGCGATGTGTACTATGGCTATGAGTTGCTGTTGTTTTTTTCCTTTGGCCTCAGTCTGGACCCCCTCTCCAGGGCCCAGGCTTAGACCGATTTTTTTATTTTATTTATATTTTATTGTTGTATTTTTTTCTCCCATTCCCCCCTTGTTTACCTGTATCTCATCTTTTTTTGTAAAGGACGCTGGAAGCCGGCAGACCCGTCAGCGATCCTGTTCTGTCTCCCTGTAATGTTTGTCTGATCTTGAATGGGATTGTGCTGAAAATTGTAATTTTCCTGAAGGAATTCTCCTGAAGGAATAAATAAAGTACTATCTAATCTAATCTAATCTAATCTATGTAAAAGTGCTTTGAGTCACTAGAGAAAAGCGCTATATAAATATAATTAACTTCTACTTAGCCATGAAAGTAGCTCCAGCACTAAAAAGCTCTTGAATGTAGAAAACAGCGACGTTACGACCATACTACCAAGAAATGGAGTCAAAATCTAATAACTGCTAATACTCGTTACAGCGGATGTTTTGTTTTGTTGAGTTGTGGATGAAATTTCAAATCAATTTGACTTACTATGTCAAAAAGCGTCACTATTATAGTGAATATGTCAAAAAAAATGATAACACCAGCCACATCGCAGGGGCGTCTGAGTTGATGAGTGTGACGGGTCTCCAGCCGTCATCGTGTGGGTTGCAGTGACCATTGATGCATGACACATGGTAGAAGGTTTGACTTTTGTTTATTGTTTCAATAAACATACTTGTTGTGTCCCAGTTGGTCGCGCCAATTTCTAGTGCTACCTTTCTCCCTGCTCGTTCCGGCACGCCTTTCGGTGTCCGGTGGCTGCGTCTTCCGCGGGGACTCATCTCTCTCTCTCTCTGGGTCGCTCTCGTCGTCTTCGTGGTCTTCGTTGTCCGATGTTTCCTGTCCTACTTCTGCCACGATTGCTCCTCCTTCTCCCCTTTTATGCTGCAGCAGAAGATGCAGGGATTGAGAGCAGGTGTGTCGTTTACGCACCTGATTCGGATTGCTGCAGCGTCGCTCCAAGTGCGCCCCACCTCTTCGTTCCGCTGCATGCTCCGCCTCCTGGCCGCCATCTCGGGTAGGACCGCGGGTAGGACCGCTGTCTGTCCTATCTTGCTGTCGGCTCGTCGGCTCCGTCTCTCCACAATGAGTTTTCTGGCTTTTTGGGGCAGAGGGTCAGGAGTAGAAGAGTTCACCTAAACAAGTAAGACGTACAGAAAATGAGGAGAATGCAGTGACAATCCTCCAGAAATGTGTTGGCCATTTGGTTCCAGGCGAATATACACAAAGTAGGATTATTATTAATACGTGAAATATTTTAATGGTTAAAAGCATAACAATTGTTTACGATTTTCTAACTTTCTAACAACTTTGATGTTTTTTGTTATAACATTGGAGCCCTCTAGACTTAGACTTAGATTTAGACAAACTTTATTGATCCGCAAGAGAAATTGTTCCACACAGTTACAAAGGATGGAAAGGGTAAGGTTGGAAAGGATAATGCAGGTATAAAGTAGACTAAAACGTACCATAGTAGCAATATTACATATAGCATATATGTAATATTTACATTTTATATATACAGTATATAATAAAAACTGATCAACTTTATTTATTTATAAAGCACATTTTTTTTTAAATACCACAGTGCTGTACAACAGGCAGGTTAAAAGATAACAATGAAATACTCTATTATTATATTATATTATATTTGTATATATTATATACAATCTGGACATGAAATAACAGCCTTATAGTCACCTTTACACTCATTTAACCCAATACAGTAGTCTTGAGTGTGTTCTACTGTAGATTACAGTATTCACCAAACACTCTAACCTTGTGGTTAGAGTGTCCGCCCTGAGATCGGTAGGTCGGGAGTTCAAACATACCAAAGACTATAAAAATGGGACCCATTACCTCCCTGCCTGGCACTCAGCATGAAGGGTTGTAATGGGGGGTTAAATCACCAAAACTATTCCCGGGCACGGCCAACGTTGCTGCTCACTGTTCCCCACACCTCCCAGGGTGTGAACTAGGGGATGGATCAAATGCAGGGGTTAATATCCCCAAATCTAGTGTGTGTGTGACAATCATTGGTACTTTAACTTTAACATTGAAACACGACCACAACATGGAAATACTTAGTCACATCCTGGGTAATTCACTGAAGTTAGAACTGGGCTTCTGTGTACCAAAACCACGGGCGTGGTGAGTTCTGCAAAAACTTGGTCAACTTGACAGTCGCAACTACAGTCATTAGCTTTGTTGATAGCATTCCGTGTCATTCTACATCAATCAGGCCAAAGCTTTGTTAATGATGTCGAAGATGAAGTGTGTCAAAAGAGTTCATCTCCACTTTGCCCAGACAGCTCTTGATAACTAACAGCAGTCTTGGTAGCATTAACGCTACGCCAACTCCGATGCCACGTCAAAGGCTAACAAATGTGAAGACGTGTTGTTGATGAGGCAGGAGTCAAAGATGATGGCGTTTGGTGACCTTATCGATCAACACAAATTATAATAATAAATATACCAGAATAATAGAAAACCCAAAACCAGTGAAGTTGACACGTTGTGTAAATCGTAAATAAAAACAGAATACAAAGATTTGCAAATCCTTTTTAACTTATATTCAATTGATTAGACTGCAAAGACAAGATATTTAATATCGGAACTGGTTAATGTTATTTTTTGCGAATCATGAACTTATAATTTAATGGCAGCAACACATTGCAAAAAATTTGGCACATTAGCATTTTTACACTTGTGTTACATGGCCTTTCCTTTTAACAACACTCAGTAAACATTTGGGAACTGAGGAGACCAATTTTTTAAGCTTTTCAGGTGGAATTATTTCCCATTCTTGCTTGATGTCCAGCTTAAGTTGTTCAACAGTCTGGGGTATCCGTTGTGCTATTTTAGGCCTCATGATACGCCACACATTTTCAATGGGAGACAGGTCTGGACTACAGGCAGTCCAGTGTAGTACCCGCACTATTTTACTATAAAGCCATGTGACTTGGCATTGTATTGCTGAAATAAGCAGGGGCGTCCATGAAAAAGACGTTGCTTGAATGGCAACATATGTTGCTCCAAAACCTGTCTGTACCTTTCAGCAATAATGGGACCTTCACAGATGTGTAAGTTACCCATGCCTTGGGCACTAATAAATAAATTAAACAATGGATGTCCGCTAACTTTTTGCAACTTAATGCCAAAAAAACGGAAATGCTGATTATCGGTCCTGCTAGACACCGACCTCTATTTAATAATACAACTTTAACATTTGACAACCAAATAATAAAACAAGGTGACTCTGTAAAAAATCTGGGTATTGTCTTCGACCCAACTCTCTCCTTTGAGTCACACATTAAAAGCGTTACTAAAACGGCCTTCTTTCATCTCCGTAATATCGCTAAAATTCGCTCCATTTTGTCCACTAAAGACGCCGAGATCATTATCCATGCGTTTGTTACGTCACGTCTCGATTACTGTAACGTATTATTTTCGGGTCTCCCCATGTCTAGCATTAAAAGATTACAGTTGGTACAAAATGCGGCTGCTAGACTTTTGACAAGAACAAGAAAGTTTGATCACATTACGCCTGTACTGGCTCACCTGCACTGGCTTCCTGTGCACTTAAGATGTGACTTTAAGGTTTTACTACTTACGTATAAAATACTACACGGTCTAGCTCATGCCTATCTTGCCGATTGTATTGTACCGTATGTCCCGGCAAGAAATCTGCGTTCAAAAGACTCCGGCTTATTAGTGATTCCTAGAGCCCAAAAAAAGTCTGCGGGCTATAGAGCGTTTTCCGTTCGGGCTCCAGTACTCTGGAATGCCCTCCCGGTAACAGTTCGAGATGCTACCTCAGTAGAAGCATTTAAGTCTCACCTTAAAACTCATCTGTATACTCTAGCCTTTAAATAGACCTCATTTTTAGACCAGTTGATCTGCCGCTTCTTTTCTTTCTCCTATGTCCCCCCCTCCCTTGTGGAGGGGGTCCGGTCCGATGACCATGGATGAAGTACTGGCTGTCCAGAGTCGAGACCCAGGATGGACCGCTCGTCGGGACCCAGGATGGACCGCTCGCCTGTATCTGTTGGGGACATCTCTACGCTGCTGATCCGCTTGAGATGGTTTCCTGTGGACGGGACTCTCGCTGCTGTCTTGGATCCGCTTGAACTGAACTCTCGCGGCTGTGTTGGAGCCACTATGGATTGAACTTTCACAGTATCATGTTAGACCCGCTCGACATCCATTGCTTTCGGTCCCCTAGAGAGGGGGGGTTGCCCACATCTGAGGTCCTCTCCAAGGTTTCTCATAGTCAGCATTGTCACTGGCGTCCCACTGGATGTGAATTCTCTCTGCCCACTGGGTGTGAGTTTTCCTTGCCCTTTTGTGGGTTCTTCCGAGGATGTTGTAGTCGTAATGATTTGTGCAGTCCTTTGAGACATTTGTGATTTGGGGCTATATAAATAAACATTGATTGATTGATTGATTGATTGATTGAATACACCCCCATACCATCACAGATGCTGGCTTTTGAACTTTGTGCGTACAACAATCCGGTTGGTTATTTTCCTCTTTGGTTCGGAAGACACAACGTCCACAGTTTCCAAAACCAATTTGAAATGTGGACTCGTCACACCACAGAACACTTTTCCACTTTGCATCAGTCCATCTTTCTGGGTGTAGTTTATAAATGGCTTTGGCTTTGCATAGTAGAGTTTTAACTTGCACCTACAGATGTAGCGATGAACTGTTGTTACTAACGGTGGTTTTCTGAAGTGTTCCTGAGTCCATGTGGTGATATCCTTTACAAACTGATGTCACTTTTTGATGCAGTACCCCCTGAGGGATTAAAGGTAACAGGCATTCAATGTTTATTACGCTTACGTGCAGTGATTTCTGCAGATTCTCTGAGCCTTTCGATGATCTTACGGAGCGTAAATGGTGAAATCCCTAAATTCCTTGCAATTACTCGTTGAGAAATGTTGTTCTTAAACTGTTCGACAATTTGCTCACACATTTGTTCACAAAGTGGTAACCCTCGCCCCATCATTGTTGGTAAATGACTGAGCCTTTCATGGAAGCTGCTTTGATACCCAATCATGCCACATACCTGTCCCCAATTAGCCTGTTCACCCGTGGGATGTTCCAAATAAGTGTTTGATGAGCATTCCTCAACTTTCTGAGTCTTTTTTGCTACTGGTGACAGCTTTTTTGAAGCACGTATCAAATTGCAAAAGAGATAATATTTGCAAAAATACAAAGTTTACCAGTTCGAATGTTAATTATCTTGTCTTTACAGTGTATTCAATTGAATATAATTTCAAAAGGATTTGCAATTCATTGTGTTCTGTCTGGGCTTCACGGTGGCAGAGGGGTTAGTGCGTCTGCCTCACAATACGAAGGTCCTGAGTAGTCTGGGGTTCAATCCCAGGCTTGGGATCTTTCTGTGTGGAGTTTGCATGTTCTCCCCGTGACTGCGTGGGTTCCCTCCGTGTACTCCGGCTTCCCCCCACTTCCAAAGACATGCACCTGGGGATAGGTTGATTGGCAACCCCGCCTTTCGCCCGATTGTAGCTGAGATAGGCACCAGCGCCCCCCGCGACCCCAAAGGGAATAAGTGGTAGAAAATAGATGGATGGATGTGTTCTGTCTTTATTTACGATTTACACAACGTGCCAACTTCACTAGTTTTGGGTTTTATAGAAAATAAGACAAACATAATACATTTACAATATTAATAATAAATAAATGGGTTGTACTTGTATAGCGCTTTTCTACCTTCAAGGTACTCAAAGCGCATTGACACTACTTCCACATTTACCCATTCACACACACATTCACACACTGATGGAGGGAGTTGCCATGCAAGGCGCTAACCAGCACCCATCAGGAGCAAGGGTAAAGTGTCTTGCTCAGGACACAACGGACGTGACGAGGTTGGTACTAGGTGGGGATTGAACCGGGGACCCTCGGGTAGCGCACGGCCATTCTTCCACTGCGCCACGCCGTCCCTATTAATAATACTTAATTGAAAAAAAATTGTAAAATATGCTTTAAAAAGTTTTTTTTATTGTTTTTGTTTTTTAATCTGCAATATAGTGAATACTTAACATTTGAAGATCGATTTAGCGAGGGATGGCCATATTGTTATTGTGTGCGTTTTTGGCATCATTAGTCATTCTCTTTTGGAAAGACTAACAGGTCGTATAAAACCACACAATGAACATTGAATCACAAAGTTAACTTATTGCGACAAAAGAAAGTTGTTTTTTCCGGAATTAGTGGACGCGATGGTGCATCACCGTTTGCCCAAAGGCGATTACATACTATTGTATTTATCAGCAAACCCCCTTCAACCCAAAACACAAACTGGGGTTTTGTGTGTTTTTTTCTCAATCCACCTTTGCCGCCATTTTTCTATCAGGGCCTGACAGACAGCAGCCACCTACAAAAGCCTCTGCATCTCGGTGGGCAGAAGCCATTCCCCGCTTCAAAGGCTTTTAAAATTGAGGTCTGGGAAGGTCCAACGAAGACCTCCTGAAGCCTGAAAAAAAAAAAATCAGCCCGCAGAAATCTCCACCTTCTAATATTAAGACCTAAGTGTGCAGCAAAGACTGTATCTTGGCTGCTATTGTCTGCTGCTCCTTCCACCCATTTCTGTACTTTCATAGATGCACTCTTTCAATCAACATTCAAAGCTAAAAACTCTGCGTGTACTCTCTCAGACACCTATTAATTTTTACCAGTACTAATGGTCCTGGATACAGTTTTGTAATGAAGAACGTTATTGATGTAAGCAGCAGTTGTTAAAGGCCTACTGAAATGAGATTTTCTTATTCAAACGGGGATAGCAGGTCCATTCTATGTGTCATACTTAATCATTTCGCGATATTGCCATATTTTTACTGAAAGGATTTAGTAGAGGAAATCGACGATAAAGTTTGCCACTTTTAGTACTTCCTGAAAAAGCCTCGCATTTACCGGAAGTCGCAGACGATGACGTCACATGTTGATGGCTCCTCATATATTCACATTGATTTTAATGGGAGCCTCCAACAAAAACAGTTATTCGGACCGAGAAAACGACAATTTCCCCATTAATTTGAGCGAGGATGAAAGATTCGTGTTTGAAGATATTGATAGCGACGGACTAGAAAAAAAAAACGCGATAGCATTGGGACGTATTCCGATGTTTTTAAAGACATTTACTAGGATAATTCTGGGAAAATCCCTTATCTTTCTATTGTGTTGTTAGTGTTTTAGTGAGTTTAATATTATCTGATAGGCGGAAGGGTGTGTCCACGGCTGGGTGTTGACGCCAGTGTCTCAGGGGAGTCGACGGCAGCTATGGACGGCACAAGCTCAGCTTTTCTCCAGTAAGAACTGACTTTTTAACCACAATTTTCTAACCGAAACCTGCTGGTTGACATTTGGTAGGGATCCATGTTTGCTTGACCGCGCTCTGATCCATTGTAAAGTTTCACCTCCGGGAATTTTAAACAAGGAATCACCGTGTGTTTATGTGGCTAAAGGCTAAAGCTTCCCAACTCCGTCTTTCTACTTTGACTTCTCCAATATTAATTGAACAAATTGAAAAAAGATTTAGCAACACAGATGTCCAAAATAATGTGTCATTATGGCATTAAAGCAGACGACTTTTACCTGTGTGTGTGCGTAGCGCTCACACTTCCTAAAACCCTGTGACGTCACGCGTACACGTCATCGTCACACGACGTTTCTAAGATGAAACTCCCGGGAAATTTAAAATTGTAATTTAGTCAACTAAAAAAGCCGTATTGGCATGTGTTGCAATGTTAATATTTCATAATTGATGTATAAACTATCAGACTGCATGGTGGGTAGTAGTGGGTTTCAGTAGGTCTTTAAACCACTGGCCAGCTAAAAAGGCCACAACAAAGCCATAACTTTTATACACAAGAAATAGTATCAAATGGTCGATACCATGCAAGTGATACTACTCACTGAATCAACAAAGGTCACAAATTAAACAATGTGTCAGCAGTCCCATAATAGGGTATCATAACAAAGGAAGTGTATTGTTTACATTTTAACCGGTACAAGAGCCAAACCTGTGCTTAAAAAATTTAAAACATGCAATTAAATAAATAAATAAATGACAATGCCTTCTTAATTTTTCTGGATTTTGACAGTGGAACTTGGCTGCAGTTCACTTGCTAGTGATAAGTCAAAAGCGTGCAGTAAATGGACAAAAGAAAGTCTACCTAATGGAAATATCAGGTTCAAAGCCATGGCAAAGTTGTTGAGAAATTACTTTTTTTCACCGGGAGAAAAGGCGACATCAATGTAGCAAACGCCTGCTGTGCGTGTCTTTCATAGGTGGGTGGTGCTTTACTTCCTTGTCCGGATTACGATTAAGGTGCAGTGATAACATAACATTTACATTGTTACTGACTTACTGTGACTGATTTAGTAAGTAAGATGACATAAAAGCTCGACAGAAATGAAAGACAGTTGGGAGAATGTCGAAAGGAGACTTTTTTAATTGCAAACTGTGATGATCTGTCATTTCATTTCCGTTGGTGTTCCTTGTTTTTGTATTTACTTCCCGTCAGTGCTCTTATTTTGTTAAATTTCCTGTTTGTTCCGCGGATCACTGTTTTCTCCTCACCTGCCGGCTGCCAATCAACATATGTCTATTTATGTTTTCACTCGAGCACTCCTCAGTGCTCGAAGATAATTCTATGTTTGGAACTTCTGTTTGCAAGACTGCTTCGTGTTTTTGTTTTGACGATAATTAAAGTCATCTTACCTGCTCTCAGCTCTCCTGGTTCTTGCATCTTGGGGTAACAAAACGGCAGTCATGCGCTTCCCTAACAGTATCTTCGAGCCAGAATGTTACCTTGCGAGAACCCCTGTTGGCGATCCACAGCCGACTTTCTGGACCGCACAATTCATCGAGGACTTGAAAGCCAGGTTTTGGCGGTCCCAGCCCACAGCAGGCGCGGACCTTCTCCCTCAGCCTTCCCTCCTCCCGGCTCGGCCGCCGGTTCCGGATCTCCGACCGGCGCGGCCACCGCCGCCATCTTCCCCGTCGCCTGCTGTGCTTCCTGTCCCGGCTCCACGGCAATCGCCTCTGCCGGCACGTCGACCACCGGTTCCCACACCGCGTCGCACGCCAATCACGGTGCCACAACACCCAACACCGGCTGGACCCCCAGCACCTGTTCCTGCTCCTAGGCAGCTTCCAGCAGCTGCACCCCGGTTGCTCGTCCTGCCAGCACCCGCTCATCCGGCCAGTCCTGCGAAGGCTCCAGTGGAGCCCTCCATGATGTCCCTCCTGGCCTCCTGTTGGAACTTGGCGCGGGATGAGTCTTTTTCCCTCCTCCTGGCCCTCTTCCGCCCATCCCTGGATTTTTGCTTCGGGGGACATCGACAAACAGCAGCTCTTTCGCCCAGTGGTGGACGGCGTCTGGCATCCGCTTAGTGGAGAGGGGGCTACTACCGGCAGCGGTGGAGCCAAGCACACGCCGCTGTCAACCCCGCCATCGTCTCTTCCCACGGCGCTGCCACCTTCATCTTCTCTGGTGTGCCTAATCACTGCGCGGACATCTTCCGCATCACCGGTGGGACTCGGCACGGTGCCGCCATCTTCATCGTCGGCAGCGGATCCGCCGACGACGCCAGCTGCGCAACCTCCTCCTCGACCTCCTGCGCGACCTCCTCCTCGTCTGCCTCTGATGTGGCCGTTCCGTGGTCGCCCACCCCGTCAGTTGCTGCGGCGTTCAGCGCGTCGCCTCCACCTGACTCTCCCTCGCTGGCTGTTGGGACACTTGGTTTGGCGACCCTCTGCCAAGTCCTCCCTCCGCCCTCCCTTAACTTTTGGACTTTCCTCCGTACGTGTTTCAAGGGAACATCTGGTATCTGTTCCTTGAGGGGGAGGTCCTCTGACGATATGTCACTTTATTTCTGTTGGTTTTCCTTGTTTTTGTATTTACTTTCCGTCAGTGCTCCTATTTTGTTAAATTTCGTGTTTGTTACGCAGAGCACTGTTTTCTCCTCACCTGCCGTTGATTGGCAGCCAGTCCACACCTGCTGCCAATCAACATATGTCTATTTATGTTTTCACTCGAGCACTCCTCAGTGCTCGAAGATAATTCTATGTTTGGAACTTCTGTTTGCAAGACTGCTCTGTGTTTTTTTTTTTGATGATAATTTAAGTCATCTTACCTGCTCTCAGCTCTCCTGGTTCTTGCATTTTGGGGTAACAAAACGGCAGTCATGCGTTTCCCTGATAGCAAACAGTCGATCCGACATCAAAACATGTCAAGACACCTTCTCAAAGCAATCACACATTTTTTCGGCTTCAAAAGAAAAGCACCATGCTATACACTTAGACTTCCTTTTTATTGTCATTCAAATTTGAACTTTTCAGCACAGATAAGAACAAAATTTTGTTACATAAGCTCATGGTAGTGCAGGATAAAAAAAGAAATCAATTAGGTGCATATATAATTAAATAAATATATATAAATATAACGCCTCGGGATCCCCGGGAGGAGCTAGACGAAGTGGCTGGGGAGAGGGCTCCCCTGGGCTTCCCTGCTTAGGCTGCTGCCCCTGCGACCCGACCTTAGATAAGCGGAAGAAGATGGATGAATGGATATAAATAATATATAAACATATATATGAAAGAAAAATCCGGTTTAACTGTATCTAGGGTTTATCCTAATGTATGGGCTTCATATTAGCCGACACACCTAACAAAATAAGGTAAAATAATGTATTGTGGCATACAGAAGAAAACAAAATAATGTCTGTTTATGCTAACAGCCCAATCCTCCGCCGACACGACGTGTTTAAAGACAATGGGAAAAATGGCCGTCATAGCACATTAACATACACATGAACACCAGCAGGTAGTTACAGTATGAAGGGCTGTATATAGTTTATTATTTGCGCAATTTTGACTTATGATGCACTGAAAATTTGGCTTGAAAAATACATTTTATTGTTAATTTAATTTAATTTAGTTTTTTTAATAACATTTATTTATTAATAGGGAAATCATAACACAGGTACTGAGAAAACAGACACTTCCCGCCCCCCCCCAAAAAAAAAAAAAAAAAAAAAATATATATATATATATATATATATATAGATATAGATTTAGAAACTGACTAAAAGGGGAAAAAAAGGTAACAACAAAAGACATATTTTAATCACTGGAACAATGCTCCCAAAACCCATGTGATAATATCAGCCATATGGAGCGGAGGCAGCTTGTCCACACTGTGGACGTACTTCAATAAATTCGAGATACACCAGCGGACAGCCATCTTCACAATTTAAGATGACACTGGCAGCTTTTAATGAGATTAAAGCTCCCAGCAACGTGAAGCAAGTGTGACGTCAGCTCGCCTTTCATCTTGGCTGAAATATTTTGTAAATTATTTTGTAACATGTTCTGGTCGAGTCCTCAATTACAGAATGATTAGCAGGCTCATTATGACATTTTATTAATGAATAGAGAAGGTTAAAATGCAGCAATATGAAGACCTTTAACGTCTACAACATGTAATGTGCAGAATATCAAAAGCATGTATTCAGGTAGCCCTCCAACCCCGAAAATCAGCAACCCTCGGCTCTTGAGCCGCATGTGGCTCTTTAGTGCCGCCCTAGTGGTTTCCCTGGAGCATTTTTAAAACGTATTGAAAATGGAATAAGATGGGGGGGAAAACATGTTTAGTTTTAGTGTGTTTTTTGTTCGAGGACAAACATGACACAAACCTTCCCAATTGTTAGAAACCCCAATGTTTAATATAGGTGTGTGTATGACTCACCGATGTGACTATTTGGTGAACATCGTTTTGTCCTACTAATTTCGGCAGTTCTTGAACTCACCATAGTGTGGACTGTGAAGCAACAGTTTGTTTAAATGTGAAATCTTCCAGTCCTTCTTTGTCTCATTTTGTCCACCACACGTTTTATACTGTGCGTGAATGCACAAAGGTGCGCTTTGTTGATGTTATTGACTTGTTGGAGTGCTAATCAGGCATATTTGGTCAGTGCCTGACTGCAAGCTAATCAATGCTCACATGTCATTTAGGCCAGCTGTGTGTACATATTGCATCATTATGCCTCATTTGTAGGTATATTTGAGCTAATTTAATATACGTTACTTTTATCCTCTTTGTATATAATTTAGTTTTGCATGTCTCATGACACATTATCTTTATGTAATATTGGCTGCATTTCAGAGAGTTATAATGATAAATGGGTTGTACTTGTATAGCGCTTTTCTACCTGTTGTGTGCTATGTTGTTCCAGACCATAGCAAACATTACTTCGCTTGCCAAAGATTGTAATAAATCTATTAAAAGAAGACAGCCTATTGTTTCCTTCAACTTGGACACACACGTCTATACCTTTTGGCCATTAAAAGCCAGTCATTTCCAGGAGTTATCTCACCTTCTGAGTAGCCTCTGATTTACTAATGGTTTCCGATGTTGTAAAAACCTGTAGAATAAATATTACATTTCAACATTTCTGTCAACGAAGATTTTCTTCAGCCTTTGACACATAATTCTTTTGATAGTAGGCTATTATAGCTCATTTAAAACACTTAAGCCATGTGTTGCTTTCATTATAAGACTTATATATGGCTTTTTATTTTTTGCGGCTCCAGACAGATTGGTTTTTGTATTTTTGGTCCAATATGGCTCTTTCAACGTTTTCGGGTTGCCGACCCCTGGTCTAGGACAGTGTTTTTCAACCCTTTTTGAGCCAAGGCACATTTTTTGCATTGAAAAAATCCCAAGGCACACCACCAGCAGAAAACATAAAAACAATTAAACTCAGCAGCCGATATTGAAAGTAAAAAGTCGTTCTCGCAAATGTTGGATATGAATTCAAACCATAACCAAGCATGCATCACTGTAGCTCTTGTCTCAAAGTAGGTGTACTGTCACCACCTGTCACATCAGGCCGTGACTAATTGGGAGTTTTTTGCTGTTTTCCTGTGTGTAGTGTTTTACTTCTTGACTTGCGCTCCTACTTTGGTGTTGATTGTCATGTCATGTACGGATGTACTTTGTGGACACCGTCTGCTCCACACGCTGTAAGTCTTTGCTGTCGTCTAGCATTCTGTTTTTGTTTTCTTTGCAGCCAATTCAGTTTTAGCTTTGTTTTGCATAGCCTTCCCAAAGCTTCAATGTCTTTTCTTAGTGGCACTCGCCTTTTGTTTATTTTTGGTTTACGCGTTAGATACCTTTTTACCTGCAAACCATCGTCGACGTTCCCGACATCTACAAAGCCATTAGCTACCTGCTGCCAACAACTGATATGGAAGAGTATTTCACGGTTACTCGGCCGAGCTCTAGACAGCACAGACACTCAACAACGGCACATTTGCGGATTAAAATTACTGGTTTGCAAAAAATATTTCATCCATCCATCCATCTTCTTCCGTTTATCCGAGGTCGGGTCACGGGGGCAGCAGCCTAAGCAGAGAAGCACAGACTTCCCTCTCCCCAGCCACTTCGTCTAGCTCCTCCCGGGGGACCCCGAGGCGTTCCCAGGCCAGACGGGAGACATAGTCTTCCCAACGTGTCCTGGGTCTTCCCCGTGGCCTCCTACCGGTTGGACGTGCCCTAAACACCTCCCTAAGGAGGCGTTCGGGTGGCATCCTGACCAGATGCCCAGACCACCTCATCTGGCTCCTCTGGATGTGGAGGAGCAGCGGCTTTACTTTGAGTTCCTCCCGGATGACAGAGCTTCTCACCCTATCTCTAAAGGAGAGCCCTGCCACACGGCGGAGGAAACTCATTTCGGCCGCTTGTACTCGTGATCTTGTCCTTTCGGTCATGACCCAAAGCTCATGACCATAGGTGAGGATGGGAACGTAGATTGACCGGTAAATTGAGAGCTTTGCCTTCCGGCTCAGCTCCTTCTTCACCACAAGGGATCGGTACAACGTCCGCATTACTGAAGACATCGCACCGATCTCACGATCCACTCTTCCCCCACTCGTGAACAAGACTCCTAGGTACTTGAACTCCTCCACTTGGGGCAGGCCGGAAATGGCATTCCACCCTTTTCCTGGCGAGAACCATGGACTCGGACTTGGAGGTGCTGATTCTCATTCCGGTCACTTCACACTAGGCAGTGAACCGATCCCAAAAATATTTTTCAACCCAATTAGGTGAAATTATATCATCTCCCACGGCACACCAAACAATATTTCACGGTACACTTGTCTGCCGCAGCACAGTGGTTGAAAAACACTGGTCTAGGCTACAGGTATTAACAATGAAAAATTATACGTGTATGTGATTATCGCGATTAATTTTGACTTTACTATGAACAAAATGCGATTATAAGGATTAGATATTTTACACACACCGTATGTTTTGGACCATAGGGCGCACCGGATCGTAAGGCGCACTGTCGATGAGCGGGTCTGTTCATGTATATTTTCATACAAAAAGCGCACCAAATTCTCCTTTGCTGTACAATGACAACTTTAAAACGAGATTTGAACCTAAAAGGTCTTCGATGCCTGTCTTCCAAAGAAACAACGTCCACCTGAGGATGCTACTCACGTCTTTCTGGCGGCGCCTTTTGAGCGGCGTGGAAACGCAATGCCTCGCTGCTGTAATTGCCCTAAGTCGTCAGAGTGATGCGGAAAGCAGAGCCGCTTGACGGAGAAATACATATTGTATATCATAGCTTTGTGGTCAGACTCAACATATGTTAGTCGTCAGTGCTCGTTGTCTTTATGACTTTTCTTTATTTGTGTTATATTAAGTAACTCTAACCAATAAAGAAAGGAAAGTTTTTGATTCATAAGTAGCTGAGCAGAAACGGGTAATGAATCACACTGAAGCTTTTACAGTGAGATATTTGGGGGTGCATTCAGTGCCAATATTGGACCAAGAACTCTTATTTAATATGCTTCTACTGTACGGGTTTGTTGTCCGTCATGTACTTTATTAACTCGCTCTCAGCCACTGTAGCTGAGACAGTCAGCATTGCATCAAACTGATCCCTAACAAGCTGTCAGCTCATATTTTATAACGCGTGCATCAGCACTCGCCAACTTGGCGTCCTTCGTTTGGACAGATTGGACGGTTTTTGTTCAAACATCTTTTACTTTTGACTGGTCTGGCTTTAATAATGAGAGCGGAGTTGCAGTTTGTTGACGCTTGAACTCTACTTGCTCCGTACTACTGGGTTGGCGGAAATGTATAAGATGTCGGTTAAAGGTCTCCTATGATGCAAAATGTTAATGATGTAACAGTACTACAGTGCTTCCGGAAAGTATTTATAGTCCTTCACTTTTTCCACATTTTGTTATGGGACAGCCTTATTCCAAAATTAAATGAATTATTTTTTGTCCTTAAAATTATACACACAATACACCATGATGACAAAGTGAAAAGTTGTTAATTTTTTATTTGCTAATTTATAAAAAATTCTAAATTACATGTACATAAATATTTACTGACTTAGCTCAATACTTTGTTGATGCACCTTTGCCAGAAATTCCAACCTTTATGTGACGACCTGTCACTCCACTTCTGTTGATGGTTCCTTGGTTGGTGTTTATTTCCTATCAGTGCTCTTATTTTCGTTTGATTTCCTGCTTGTCGCCCTGAGCGCTGTTTCCCCTCACCTACTGCTGATTGGCAGCCTGGCCACACCTGGTGTTAATCAGCATGGTGTCCTGGGCATGACGTTAAAGTGCATCCGGCAGTGGAGGGTCCTCCATGGGGTCTTGGGGCACTAGAAGGTTAACCCCTTTACTACTGTTACCCCAGGTGGCCCTTGGAAAAGGCCTAGTACCTGACTGCCCCCTGGCCAGGGATATGGTGAATACCTCAACGACGGAGAAGGCGGAAGACCGTAGTTTTAAGAACTACCACAACGGCTGCGATGGCGGGAGAAGGCTGCAGCAGGAAAAGGTCCCCAGTCGTCTTGGACTCCTTCCCACTGGACCCTGACCCGATTCTGTCAAGGATCGTGTGGTGACTGTCTGTGCACCAGTCTTTCCACGTAAAACAAAGTCACGCACAGGCATCCTCCATAAAGGGATACACCCCTACCAGGAGGCTCGTCATACTCGTTCGAGTGACCGCCAATGATGATGATAATCAGCAGGCTGCTAGTTATGACTGCCTTTCCAGTTCCTCAGCGCTGGAGGACTAATGATTATGTTGAGAACTGTTTACCTGCACGACTGCTTCCTTCTCTGTTTAAATATATTAAACCCCTCTTACTTACTCAGTGGCCTAGTGGTTAGACTGTCCGTCCTGAGATCGGTAGGTTGTGAGTTCAAACCCTGGCCGAGTCATACTAAAGACTATAAAAATGGGACCTATAACCTCCCTGCTTGACACTCAGTATCAAAGGTTGGAATTGGGGGTTAAATCACCAAAAATGGTGCGGCACCACTGCTGCCCACTGCTCCCCTCACCTCCCAGGGGGTGATTAAGGGGATGTGTCGAATGCAGAGGACACATTTCACCACACCTGGTGTGTGTGTGACAGTCATTGGTACTTTAACTTTAACTTACCTGTGCATTGATCTCCTGTTTCCTGCATCTTGTGGTCATATCTACTGCAGCCATGCGGGTTCCTGACACTTTATATTTTTTGGAATAAGATGCCACAAGCTTGGCACACCTATCTTTGGCCAGTTTCACCCATTCCTCTTTGCAGCACCTTTCAAGCTCCATTGGGTTGGATGGAAAGTGTTGGTTTTCATTCAGGATGTCTCTGTACATTACTGCATTCTGCGGATTTAACGGTATCAAATCTTACGGTACGATATTATCACAGTAAACCCATACCCACACCCAGATGGTATACCCATCTCTGCTCACATGCATCAAGTTTGGGCCTGTGTGAGGATGTAGGTTAGGGGGTTTTTATCTGTCCAGACGGTGAAATTGTGTCCTTACAGCCCATGGCTAAATTTGTCACAGACAGACCATCTTTAGAGCCAAAAACTTGAGGTGATGGGCAGGGTAGTTACTTTCAGAGCGAGTCAGTGCTTCACTGGCAAAAGCAATGGGACATGCTTTACTCACACCTTCTTGGACCTGAAAAATCTATCCTGAAAGGCATCTGTGGAAAGGATAGATGGGCGACTGAAATCAGGGTATGCAAGTACAATAGACTCGAGTAGGGTAGTTTTCCGATGGTCAAATAAACTGTGGTATTCTTTTCTCCAATCGCTGGGATGTAACTTTTTGAAAGGAACTCAGACTTTGGCATTTCCTTTTGGTGCAGCAGTGAGGCCAAACAAGGGTTTGACAATTCTCAAAGCAATCACATATGAACTGCTGATAGTTGGGAAATTGTTTTAGATGTAAATATAAACGGAATACAATGATTTGCAAATCATTTTCAACCCATATTCAGTTGAATATGCTACAAAGACAACATATTTGATGTTCAAACTGATATTTTTTTTTTTTTTGCAAATAATCATTAACTTTAGAATTTGATGCCAGCGACACGTGACAAGGAAGTTGGGAAAGGTGGCAAAAAATACTGATAAAGTTGAGGAATGCTCATCAAACACTTGTTTGGAACATCCCACAAGTGTGCAGGCTAATTGGGAACAGGTGGGTGCCATGATTGGGTATAAAAGCAGCTTCCATGAAATGCTAAGTAATTCACAAACAAGGATGGGGCGAGGTACACCCCTTTGTCCACAACTGCGTGAGCAAATAGTCAAACAGTTTAAGAACAACGTTTCTCAAAGTGCAATTGCAAGAAATTCAGGAATTTCAACATCTGCGGTCCATAATATCATCAAAAGTTCAGAGATTCTGGAGAAATCACTCCACGTAAGCGGCATGGCCAGAAACCAACATTGAATGACCGTCAAAGTGCAATTGCAAGAAATTCAGGAATTTCAACATCTACGGTCCATAGTATCATCAAAAGTTCAGAGATTCTGGAGAAATCACTCCACGTAAGCGGCATGGCCATAAACCAACATTGAATGACCGTGACCGTCGATCCCTCAGACGGCACTGTATCAAATACCGACATCAATCTCTAAAGGATATCACCACATAGGCTCAGGAACACTTCAGAAAACCACTGTCACTAAATACAGTTTGTCGCTACATCTGAAAGTGCAAGTTAAAGCTCTACTATGCAAAGCGAAAGCTATTTATCAACAACATCCAGAAACGCCGCCGGCTTCTCTGGGCCCGAGATGATCTAAGATGGACTGACGCAAAGTGGAGAAGTGTTCTGTGGTCTTACGAGTCCACATTTCAAATTGTTTTTGGAAATATTCGACATTGTGTCATTCGAACCAAAGGGGAAGCGAATCATCCAGACTGTTATCGACGCAAAGTTCAAAAGCCAGCATCTGTGATGGTATGGGGGTGCATTAGTGCCCAAGGAATGGGTAACTTACACATCTGTGAAGGCACCATTAATGCTGAAAGGTACATACAGGTTTTGGAACAACATATGCTGCCATCTAAGCACCGTCTTTTTCATGGACGCCCCTGCTTATTTCAGCAAGACAATGCCAAGCCACATTCAGCACGTGTTACAACAGTGTGGCTTTGTAAAAAAAAGAGTGCGGGTACTTTCCTGGCCTGCCTGCAGTCCAGACCTGTCTCCCCTCGAAAATGTGTGGCGCATTATGAAGCGTAAAATACGACAGCGGAGACCCCGGACTGTTGAACGACTGAAGCTCTACATAATACAAGGATGGGAAAGAATTCCACTTTCAAAGCTTCAACAATTAGTTTCCTCAGTTCCCAAACGTTTATTGAGTGTTGTTAAAAGAAAAGATGATGTAACACAGTGGTGAACATGCCTTTTCCCAACTACTTTGGCACGTGTTGCAGCCATGAAATTCTAAGTTAATTATTATATGTAAAAAATAAAATAAAAAAAGTTTGTGAGTTTGAACATCAAATATCTTGTCTTTGTAGTGCATTCAATTGAATATGGGTTGAAAAGGATTTGCAAATCATTGTATTCCGTTTATATTTACAACTAACACAATTTCCCAACTCATATGGAAACGGGGTTTGTAACATAAATCTAATATTTATGGTTTTCAAGACCATTCAAAATTACTCCTGGTCCTTAGATTTTTGTAAATGTGGCTCCCAAACATTTTAGTTGAATAGCCTTGGACTCCCTCATGTTTGCTTTTATTTTGGAAGACAGTTAGTTTGGAAGTTTCAGTATTTTTTATAATGCCATTAGGCAAATACCTGCTTCCTCAGGCTTTGCGACACATCTTAAAGTAAATTCTGGAGCTAGGCTAGTGTTGCTAACGTTTGTGTCCCACTCCTTAATGTTACTTTGTTGTATGCCTGGCATTCATCATGCAGTGGACATGCAGAGTTACAGTGTGTTGTAGTGGGACATTTGTTTATTGATATTTCCATTCATCCATTTTCTACCGCTTGTCACTTTCGGGGTTGCTTTACATAAATCGGACTGCTCAAAATGTGTATCTTTGTGCAACTTTATTTCACTTTGATACAAAGTTCCTAAGATGAAGATGACTCATTTGAGTGACAGGACTGAAAGTAACAGTATTGAGTTGTTCATATAGAATTTTCAAATTCCAAATTGTCACATTAGGAATGGCAATAACATTTTAAAAAAACAAAAAACTTTTTAAATGTAATTCGACCAGTGAAGCTCTATGGCGCCTCTTTAACTTTGTAAGCGCAAAAAGACAGCACAGAGGATGTGAGCCATCTGCCAGAATCCTCTGAGCTTTCCTCCTCGCCCTGTCCGTGGAGAAGTGTCCCAGAGACTTTTGGGTTCGTCCCGCAATTTCACCAGCCATTTTTAAAATGTTGTCTAAATTGTGTTTACACTTACAAGTCAAGTACAGAGAGGAAATATTCAAACACTGTCAATGTGTGCAAAAAAGACACGCTCTAAAATTCACGGACTCACACCAAGACCGCTTAATCTTCTCAGAAGACTAAATGTCGCTGCAGATATTTCGTGAACATGAAATCAGTGTTTGAAGAAACGTTAAGATGACTATCAAGGACTGTACTCACTAAACAATATTGGGTTGAAAAAAAACAACAACTGCTGATTCAGAAAAGGATGAACCCCTTATTGGAGTTATTTTACCTCCACATTTTGGGTTATTTTTTTCAACACAACTTTTCAACTCGAAAATTTGAAAAGGGGCTAGCGGGGGGTGTATATTGTAGCGTCCCGGAAGAGTTAGTGCTGCAAGGGGTTCTGGGTATTTGTTCTGTTGTGTTGCGGTGCGGATCTTCTCCCGAAATATTTTTGTCATTCTTGTTTGGTGTGGGTTCACAGTGTGGTGCATATTTGTACCAGTGTTAAAATTGTTTATACGGCCACCCTCATTGTAACCTGTATGGCTGTTGACCAAGTATGCATTGCATTTACTTGTGTGTTAAAAGCCGTATATATTATGTGATTGGACCGACAGGTAAAGGCAGTACCTTTAAGGTTTATTGGTGCTCCGTACTTCTCCCTACGTCCGTGTACCACTCCGTACAGCTGCGTTTTAAAAAGTCATAAGTTTTACTTTTTTAAAACCGATGCCGGTAATTTCCGATATTACATTTTAAAGCTCTCTAGTCATAGTAGTTTTATGAAGCATTCTCAAATATTTTCATGTACATAAGATGTGTGATTGTAAATAATGTTAATGAGATGAATGCTTAATATTCCCTTCAAGAAAAAAGTACTTTTTTTCATAAAAAAAGCATTTAACCAAAAATGCGTTACTCATTGAAAAACAACTTAAAAATGGTTCATAGTTTTGAAAACCCAGAAATTTTGTTAAAATAATACCCTTATAACCCAAAAAATGGATTGCTCTTCATAAAAATAAGTCAAAAATGTATTCCCAACACTCCCAACTCATAAATTGGGTTATCAAAATAACCCAATTTTAACACAACTGCTGGTTCAGAAAAGGACAAACCTCTAATTTGAGTTATTTTAACTCAATTTTTTGAGTTTATTTTTTCAACCCAACTTTTGCGTTGAATTTTTGAACCAAAAAGTTGAGTTATAATAACTTAATGTTGGGTTATTCCCAACCAAACTATTGGGTTGAATGATTTAACCCAAAGTTGAGTTATGCTAACTCAATGTTGGTTGATGCATAGCCCAACTACCGTATTTTTCGGAGTATAAATCGCTCCGGAATATAAGCCGCACCTGCCGAAAATACATAATAAAGAAGGAAAAAAACATATTTACGTCACACTGGAGTATAAGTCGCATTTTGGGGGGAAATTGATTTGATAAAACCCAACACCAAGAATAGACGTTTGAAAGGCAATTTAATACAAATAGAGAATAGTGAACAACAGGCTGAATAAATGTATGTTATATGACACATAAATAACCAACTGAGAAGGTGCCTGGTATGTTAACGTAACATATTATGGTAAGAGTCATTCAAATAACTATAACATATAGAACATGCTATACGTTTACCAAACAATCTGACACTCCTAATTGCTAAATCCCATGAAATCTAATATGTCTATTCTCTTATGTGAATGAGCTAAATAATATTATTTGATATTTTACTGTAATGTGTTAATAATTTCACACATGAGTCGCTTCTGAGTATAAGTCGCACCCCCGGCCAAAAAAAACCAAACTGCGACTTGTAATCCGAAAAATACGGTATTGGGTTGAATTTATTGAACACAAAAGATGAGTTATGCTCACTACAATGTTGGGTTATTCTAAACCCATCTAGTGGGTTGCGCAATTTTGCGCTCCTTGACCCAATAGTTGGTTAAAAATGATATATTTTACTGCTGGTTTGTCCTACTCCTTCCCAACTACTGATCAAAAATATTTCTAATCCATTAAAATATACTCAAAAGCAAGATATGAGTGACATTTTTTTTTTTTTTTTTTTTTTTACAAGAATCGCTGTGTATGGTCATGGTAGTTCTATACAGCATGCTCAAATATTTTCATGTTCATAAGATGTGTGATTGTAAATAATGTTAATGAGAGGAATCCTTAATTTTTATGTCCTCTTTTTCACCTATTTACTTATTTAGGTGTCTTAATTTAATAATAGTCAGGCAACACGTTTCAACTCAATGCCTTGGATTGCTCCAGTTTATTTCCAACTTTGAGAGTAAAACCTCTCTTTCGCTCTTGTGACGTCACACCCTGAACACAGGCTACGGTGGCTCTGACGTGACAAAACAGTATATGTGTAAGCAGGGTCAATTACGTCTTGTGTTAATGTATTTCATAATGTTGTATTATTGTTATAATGACACAAAATATGTAAGCTACATGTAAATACCTGAATATTGTTTGATGTTTTGTCAATGTGGAACCATTATCTCGTTGTCCCTCCTACTGCAATAATTACTGTGACACCTGTCTTTTTATATGCGTTGGACACGCCTTCCAACTTCCCTTTTGTCTAGATAACGTGAGTGGTAGGTGTCCATGCGACGACAGAAAATGTATTGTCTTGTTAAGCACTTAAGTTCACTTTCTTGCTCATTATCATATTTGTGTAGGGGCTTGACGATAGCAAAAAGTTATTGACGACAGTTGTATTCTGTGTATTATCAGACATGTTTTTATTTCAGTTATGCACGTAACTCTTCTTCCCTTTTGTCTACGATAACGAGAGAGGGCTCGACGATGGCAAAAAGTTATTGACGACAGTTGTATTCTGTGTATTATCAGTAAAGTGCATCTGAGCAGCAACCCATGGTGTCGGCCGTGTTCCATAAAATCCACACAACGCAGAGGAAAAGACCACCGATTACATATGACATTAATAACATTCCCTTCCGGAAAAAAATGACCTTTTTCATTAAAAAAAACATTTTACCCAAAAATGTGTTACACATTGAAAAACAACCCAAAAATGGTTCGTAGTTTTGAAAACCCAGAAATTGAGTTAAAATAATACTCTAAATCAGTGGTTCTCAAATGGGGGTACGCGTACCCCTGGGGGTACTTGAAGGTATGCCAAGGGGTACGTGAGATTTTTTTTAAATATTCTAAAAATAGCAACAATTCTAAAATCCTTTATAAATCTATGTATTGAATAATACTTCAACAAAATATGAATGTAAGTTCATAAACTGTGAAAAAAATACAACAATGCAATATTCAGTCTTGACAGCTAGATTTTTTGTGGACATGTTCCATAAATAATGATGTTAAAGATTTATTATTTTGTGAAGAAATGTTTAGAATTAAGTTGATGAATCCAGATGGATCTTTATTACAATCTCCAAAGAGGGCACTTTAAGTTGATGATTACTTCCATGTGTAGAAATCTCTATTTATATTCAATCACTGGTTTATTTTTCAACAAGCTTTTAGTTATTTTTACATCTTTTTTTCCAAATAGTTCAAGAAAGACCACTACAAATGAGCAATATTTTGCACTGTTATACAATTTAATAAATCAGAAACTTATGACATAGTGCTGTATTTTACTTCTTTATCTGTTTTTTTCAACCAAAAATGCTTTGCTCTGATTAAGGGGTACTTGAATTAAAAAATTTTCACAGGGGGTACATCACTGAAAAAAGGTTGAGAAACACTGCTCTAAGTTATAATCCAAAAAATGGATTGCTCTTCATAAAATTGGGCCCCCCGCCCCCATAATAGGGGCGGTATAGTTCGGTTGGTAGAGCGGCCGCGCCAGTAACTTGAGGGTTGCTGGTTCGATCCCCGCTTCCGCTATCCTAGTCACTTTACCCACCTGCTCCCAGTGGCACCACCCACACTGGTTTAAATGTAAAAATATGATATTGGTTTTCACTATGTAAAGCGCTTTGAGTCACTAGAGAAAAAGCGCTATATAAATATAATTCACTTCACTTCACACTTCACAAAAAATAAATAAAAAAATGGGGCCCCGGTACAACCCTCCCCCCACTTCTACGCCCCCGTGCATGTGTACAGAAATATTGTGAACATGTACTTCTTCGGTTTCCCGATAGGAGGAGCTCCAATGTGAAGAGAGGCGGACCGGTGTGTGAAAACGCTGAATGAGTGAGAAAGAGAAAGAGAAAGAAACAGAGAGAGAAGTGAAAGCAGCACACGGAAAGTACATTTTTCTCCCGCATTTTTTGACGAGTGAATTTGCAGTAGCTCCCACTCAACTTTGGACGAGTGAATGCGGGACTGCAAGTTGCGAGAGCGTCCCTATTTTTAAACAGTTTTTTTGTGCAGGGGGGCGTGGACGTCGGGGGAGCTGCAGTGAGCGTGTTGCCTCCTGGCCGCACTTCCAGCGTGGAGTGACTGACGTGCACGCCAGATAGGCTTTTTTTGTTGCAGGAATCTTTGCATTTTTTTTAATCCTTAGACTTTACCCAAACCGGTCGTGCAAGTATTTAAAACGAGGTTTCTTTGGAGATATCCACCCGTGGAAAGGAAGTTTGGAGCCGAAAGTGAGGATCTATAATTCCATTGTGTCAACATTGGCAGGTGTTGCGTTCACGTTCACTTTAACTCAACGGATTAAACCTTACATTTTTAAAGGGGAGGGATGTGTTTGAACATACCGTTCAGGGTGTTGATTCTCACGGGATGATGCGTTCAAGACGCCGGGTGGGAAAGTGACTTTGTTCCGCGCTACCTGAAGGCACACCGCCGATTGAAAGCATGACGAGCACCGGACCTGTCATCGTCTATGAGTGGCTCAAGACCCTCCAGCTGGCCCAGTATGTCGAAGCCTTCGTGGACAACGGCTACGACGACTTGGAGGTGTGCAAACAGATCGGCGACCCCGACCTGGACGCCATCGGGGTCTACGTCGCGCACCACCGGCAGAGGATCCACGAGGCGGTGCGCCGGCTGAAGGAGGAAGCCAAAGACGCGGCGAACGGACTGTACTTCACCCTGGAGCCCATCACGACCAGCGGCCACATGCGAGCCTCCAAGTCGTGGACCGAGGTCAGCAGTGAGCGAGGCGGCCGAGGGGTGGCTTACATCGGGGCGCAGAGGAACCTGACCCTGGGCAACAACCGGAGGGAGGTGGTCATCTACCCCAAACTCAAGCTCAAGATCATGATTCGGGATAAACTCATTAGAGACGGCGTTAATCTGGCCAGACTGCCTTACTCCAATAAGGTATGCTATGCTGTTTAATTTTTTAAATACTTTGATGTGGTCCTTCTGTGATTATGTATGATTTTTTTGTGATTGAAATGCCTAAATTTTTGACAGCTTTTTCCAGAAGGTTTTCCAAAAATCTCGAAAAACAAATAAGGTATTGATGTTTTACTCGATTTATAACAGCCATACTTATGAATAGACTCTTGTGCAGGCCTCGGCAATTATATTGCCACGGCGGGCAAATTTAAGCCCCGGTTACACTAAGGCAGGGGTGTCCAAAGTGCGGCCCGGGAGGCATTTGCGGCCCACAGTTAATCGTTTACCGGCCCGCCACACGTTCTGCAAAAATTGCAAAATTTAAAGTATTGCAAAAATAAAAAAAAATATTTTAAAACATTGGAATGATCTAATGAGAAGCATTGCAAGGGCTTCCATGCAGGCATTTATTTTCTTTTTTTCTTTATTTTATTTTTATTCATTGCTAAAAAAAAAGGACAAAAAAAAATCTATGTTATAATGAATTATTACTTAAAAATTATCACTTTAAAATGCTTTATGTGGGAAAAAATATTGCATATGTTGTGTGGTTGCCATATAAAAGCATCAACGTTTTGACAAAAGAGCATAAAACAAACAAAATAATAGATCAAACTTCAAATCGACAGATATATCGGAAGTTGATCTTGAAAGTTAAGTGTTAAAAGTAAAAAAAATAAAATAAAAATGTATCACTTTATGATATATATATAGTAGGATTTTATTTAACTTTTTACTGTGATTACTCAAAAATATTAAATCATTAAAATCAATGGTGTCCTGCATTATTGATCTTTCAGGGCTTTAATTGCTAAATAAAGGAACTCTCCTGAAGGAATCAATAAAGTACTATCTATCTATCTATCTATCTATCTATCTATCTATCTATCTATCTATCTATCTATCTATCTATCTATCTATCTATCTATCTAAATACTGCATATTTCAGTTTTACTATAAAAAACAAAGTTGTCTTTAAAAGAAAAGGCATAAAACCTTATTTGTTTTACTTTATATCAACCTCAAGTTGATATGGAGATTTACTGTAAGCATTAAATAAAACAATAAAAAAATAATTTCACTTATTTTTAACAGTTTTGTGGCTGAGACCCTTTATGCTCCTCAGGAGCCCTTAGAATAAAAAAAAAAAAATCCATGTATTTTGTTATGGTTTGAAAATGAAAAATATCAAAATGGCCCCCTCATGTTTAAATTTTTCCGTGTGCGGCCCTCTGTGGAAAAAGTGTGGACACCCCTGCACTAAGGTTATTCAGGGTAAATCCCACCTAACCTTATCCTTGTCCACACAAACAGAATGGTGGTTTAAAACCCCCTCCCTACCTCCTTCAGCCGGCGCAACGCGACCTAGTACGCCTGCGTGGAAAATGCGCACGTCATAGTCACCTCCAGTGTTGCTTTGTGTGCAAGTTCTTAAATTTAACTTATCTGAACTATAACCAGTGTTTTGGTATTTCAATTAACTGGAATCCAGTGTGCTGTCTGGCCCTATTGTAGTGAATCACACCTGACCCATCATCAATTAAACCTATCTTTAATAACCACATAAAAGTACACAATGTGATAAAGAATATTTGACAACAATCAAACTAGGGATCTAGATATCTGGTCAGGACACTCACTCTTTTGCCTTCACCTTCATTGTCCATTCGTTTTTCGTGACACATTATACTCTGGACCTACACGTTGAGTCCGCGACATACATGGCGGACAATAACTGATCCGGCCTGCTTTGCCAGTCCAAAAGCATTCGCCGTTTTTCGTAGTTAGTCTTCCCTTGTCGGCCAGGTAATACAAAGCACACGCTACCTTTTTTTATGACATCCACGGGAACCCGCATTCTCGTTGACTCTCCTTCGACAAATGGACGTTTTTTGGTAAGTAGAATCACAGCTGACCTTGACATTCAAAAGTTCTCTTGCCGTCTAAGAAGTGTTGTATCCCAAATAGCTGCAATTGTGCATTTTCTTCTCTTAAGGTATTCATGTGTGATTTCCCCAAGCATCTGTACCATACTTGCCAACCTTGAACCTCCGAATCCTGGAGATTGGGGTGGGTGTATATATTTTCAAATATATATATATATATATATATATATATATCTATATATATATCTATCTATCTATCTATCTATCTATCTATCTATCTATCTATCTATCTATCTATCTATCTATCTATCTATCTATCTATCTATCTATCTATCTATCTATCTATATATATATATATATATATATATATATATATATATATATATATATATATATATATATATATAAATAATCTGTTCATGAATGATATCTGTTCGGCCACCGTGTTCAATGGCAAAGTCTGATCAACAAAATTTGCAGGCGGCATACCCCGTCCCCTTCAAGCTGTCCTGGATGAACTGAAATTATTTTTTCCAATCATTTTGGAACTTGCTAGTGTACCTCTTCTTACTCGTCGTCCCCATGTCTCTTCTTCGTTCTTCTGCTTCGTCTCTGTTATGTTTTTGGACATTACTACATGACGTAGTTTTGAAGCAATGCATGATGGGATTCCGGGGGTTGTGTGTCAGTGTATTAATAAACACATTTTGAGAAATAGCTCTGTGCCCGCCTACTTTATGGGTTATCGATAAACCTATGGATAACGGAGACATATATAATAGTCTCTTTTTCAGGTGAGAGCGGACGCTAAAGGCAGTGCCTTTAAGGCACACCCCCAACATTGTTTTCCGGGTGGAAATCGGTAGAAATTCGGGAGAATGATTGCCCCGGGAGATTTTCGGGAGGGGCACTGAAATCCGGGAGTCTCCCGGCAAAATTGGCAAGTATGATCAGTACATGTAGAAGAATGATAAACACGGGCATGTCTGGATGACTCGACTCCATATTTTCAGTGGTTAGCTCTGTTACGAAACCGTTTTATTCTGAAGCTGGCTGTGACGCGTTCTTTCTGCCATCACTTCCTGTGTGGGGCACGGTCTTTCTGGCGTTACTTCCTCTCCGAACTCAGTTTGTATGCGATCAATGAGTACATACGAAGCTAAGAGCCAAAGATTCAAGAAATAGATGGTGATTTTACCCGTGTAAAAAATTGTCCGAGGAGGGGAACCTTAAATGCATGTTTATTGTGGCTGAAACGGGGCTTAGGCTGAATAATTTTTTGTTTAAGGGGTTATCCGGCTTAATGTAGACATACCCTAAGAGACACAAATGTGTCTGGGGGCCGGTATATCTAGTTTTAGGAACACTAATACAAAACCTCACAATAATATCTGATTGAATGCTAAAAACGTTATGACACATTGCCTTAAAAACAAATTTTAAATTGTTTTACTAAATGAGACACCCCGAATGTAGATGAAAATAAAGAATGTGGGATTTACAATATTAACTATGAACGATAAAACACTGAATATTGACAACATATGAACGTCACACCCCCTCTCCATTGACATATTTTACAATCAAGCAAAACGCAACAAAAATGCAACAAACAGCGAAATATGAAGGCGAAGGGGTACAAAAAACCCCCCACCTACAATCTGATATATTTTAAATATCACTAAGCTTTAAAACTTTGTTGTAAAAATCTCCTTCCGCGTCTGTCCAAGACACCCCCATTTCAGGCTGGCCGCTCTGGAACCACTCTGTGGAAACGCTCCCCACCCACACCGCTTGGTGCCTCATCTGAGCTGCTGTGATTTAGATTACCATAGTAACTAATTAGATTACTATAGTAACTAGTATATCAAGCAAACGCGCAAATTTCCAACCATGACATCGCTACTCTTCAGAATCGGTTTTGTTGGGCAACTATGTTTAAAACACAATGAATTTGACATGGTACTGGGCTTTCTTTGTTCGAGATTTTGTTACCCACTTGTGTTGCCAGAAAGCAGGTGATAATGTTGCGATTTGGCAGCCAAGCGTTGTTTCATGGCTCTGAATTAGCGGCTTAATAGAGTGTCAGTGACACAAAATGCTGTGTCCTAATGAGAAATGTACTGCCGTGCTAAGAATCTCCAGGTAAATGTCAGGATGCGTTGAAGCTGGAGTGAGCGGTGAGTGGCTGTCACTGTGAATGATGGCCACGCAGTTGGTGCTGATCAATAAGTTGAGCGAGAGAGAGAGAGGGGGTCTACCATCATCTTGTCTCGGAGCTGTACATTTTGATTATTAATCAGGCCTGACCTCACCTGTCCCCTCCCCACCTGACCTGCCGCTCTGCAGGTGGATCAAGCAGCCCCTTTATAGGAGTAGCACTGATACCACCAGAACAACTTTTCCTACTAAGGCCCCTTCTACAGGCTAAGGTTATCCATGGTAAATCCCACCTCACCTTATCCTTGTCCACACGCACACAATGGTTTTGATTGATTGATTGATTGATTGAGACTTTTATTAGTAGATTGCACAGTTCAGTACATATTCCGTACAATTGAGCACTAAATGGTAACACCCGAATAAGTTTTTCAACTTGTTAAAGTCAGGGTCCACGTTAATCAATTCATGGTACAAATGGTAGTTTAAGACGTGACCTAATACGCAAGCGCGGAAAATGCTCAAGTCATAGCCACCTTTGAGTTGCTTTGTTTCCAAGTTCTTAAATGTAACTTATCAGAACAATCTCCAGTGTCTCAATTGACTGGAATCCAGTGTGCTGTTGGGCCCTATTTAGTGAATCACACCTAAGCCTTCATCAATTACCGTATTTTTCGGACAATAGGTCGCAATTTTTTTCATAGTTTGGCCGGGGGTGCAACATATACTCCGGAGCAACTAATGTGTAAAATTATTAACACATTACCGTAAAACATCAAATAATATTATTTATCTCATTCGCGGAAGAGACGAAGAAAATGTCAGCAATCGTCACACACACGTCAACCAATAAGAATTCGGCAGGGGAGGGTCATGGCAGAAGTGCATTGTGGGTCATGGAATGATAACTGCTATATGCTACTAACTGCTATATGCCACTAACTGCTATATGCTATGTCACGCAAAATTTCTTCTCCCTACAAAAACCTTCCCCCCCATTTACTTCCGGGGTCATGATTAATACAGACGTTTTGTTAACGCTATATTATAAAAATATAACCCTATGTTATAAAAATACAGACGTTTTGTTAACGCTATATTATAAAAAAATTAAAAAAACAATTTACAAACACAAGCTATGGGATGACATAAGAGGAAACGTGACCTCGAAAGTAAATGCGTCATCCCATAGCTTGTGTTTGTAAATTGTTTTTAAATTTTTTTTTATAATATAGCGTTAACAAAATGTCTGTATTTTTATAATATAGCGTTATATTTTTATAATATAGCGTTATATTTTTATAATATAGCGTTAACAAAACGTTTGTATTAATCATGACCCCGGAAGTAAATGGGGGGGAAGGTTTTTGTAGGGGGGAAGAAATTTGTCGTGACAGCTATATGCTACTGCCATAGCTCTTAAATTTGATCATTTCAACGTTGGCGGTAACTTATAAAAACTGAGAAGCGCTGAAGAAAAATGGCACCGAAAAGGAAATCATGTACTGCAAATTACAAGCTGGACGTAGTGAAATATGCAGCAGAAAACGACAGGAGAAGGCAGCGCACACCTTTGGAGTTGGCAGAGTTGTTTAGAAGCGACATCGAGGAAGAAGATTTCATCGGATTTATCGATTGGGAATGACAGATTGTTTGGTAAACGTATAGCATGTTCTATATGTTATAGTTATTTGAATGACTCTTACCATAGTATGTTACGTTAACATACCAGGCACCTTCTCAGTTGGTTATTTATGCGTCATATAAAGTACACTTATTCAGCCTGTTGTTCACTATTCTTTATTTATTTTAAATTGCCTTTCAAATGTCTATAATTGGTGTTGGATTTTATCAAATAAATTTCCCCCAAAAATGTGATTTATACTCCAGTGCGACATATATATATATATATGTTGTTTTCCTTCTTTATTATGCATTTTCGGCCGGTACGACGTATACTCCGGAGTGATTTATAATCCGAAAAATACGGTAATGAAATCTGTGATGGACAAGTGAAAGTAAACAATGTGATAAATAACGTTTTACGTCAATTAACTAGGGCTCTAGCTATCTGGACAGAACATTTGTCACTCTTTTGCCTTCACCTTTAATGTCCATTTGTTTTCTGGTGACTTTATATACTCTGGACCTAGACGTTGAGTCCGCGACATACAAGGCAGACAATAACTGCTTTGCCAGTCCAAATGTATTCAATGTTTTCTTTTGTTACCTCAATGGCCAGGTAATACAAAGCACACGCTACCATTTTTTATCACATCCACGGGGGCCCGCAATCTCGTTGTCTCTCCTTTGACAAATTGACAAAGTTTCACAGTTGACCTGGACATTCGAAAGTTCTCTTGCCTTCTGAGAAGGGTTGTATCCCAAATAGCTGCAATCGCGTTCTCTTAAGGTATTCACGTGGGATTTCCACGAGCGTCTGTACAGACCGATGGAGAAACACGGGCATGTCTGGAGGACTCGCCTTCATATTTATCTCTGAGTTACGAAACCGCTTTATTATGAAGCTGGCTGTGGCGCGGTCTTTCTGATGTCACTTCCTGTGTGGGGCGCGGTCTTTCTTGCGTCACTTCCTCTCCGAACTCAGTTTGTAGACTATCAATTAGTCTATACAAAGCTAAGCGCCGGAGATTCAAGAAATAGACGGTGCACTTGTTAAAAAATTGTCCGAGGAGGGGAACCTTAGATGATAGTTTAGTGTGGCTGACACGGGGCTTAGGCTAAATAATTATTCGTTTAAAGAGTTATCCGGCGTAATGTAGACATAGCCTAAGACACCTTTCATGTTTGTCTCCAGGCCTTTGTTTGAGGAAAGGTCATATCCTCTCATTTTACATGCTGAGGGTCTTTAAAAAAACAAAACTATTGTTTTTATTTTGCCCAAATGTTAAATAATTTGGTATTTTGATGACACACTTGTAGCCAAGTGGTGCCAACATAGCTAATAGGCTGAGACACCAAACTGAAGCTATTTATGTTGCTTTATTTCAAGCCTTGTTGCATCCCTCCTAGCCCTGTTTTCTGGTCATTTCACAAATTTGTATAAGGAAAAAACATCCAGAGTTAAAAAAAAAAAAAAAGTTGTCCTGTGCTGCCTAACACCGCCTAAATGTGCACACTCCAGTGCCTTATGATTAAGTTATTTGCCGTAGCCGACTGAGCCTGAAGTGAGGCGAATGTGTGAAAAGTTCAGCGGCTGTCGCTTTGTCAAGCAATGGTCGGCCGGACTGACATTTTAGCCTCTGGTTTACCCCCCGTGTGTTATGCCAGTGTGGGCGCGTGAGCATGTGTGCGTTTGCATACATCCAGCTACTCCTCATCTGTCATTCATTAGCTCTCAGTCACGTCAATCATAGTCAAGGCTCATTTAGCTTGATACCAGTCTGCTTTTTTTTTTTTTTTAGGAAATATGCTGCAAGAGTGTGATTCAATGATCCTACGCGAGGGGCGGCAAACGTACGGCCCGAGGGCCGGATCAGGCCCACGAACAGGTTATATGTGGCCCGCGAGATTAGTTTGAATATACACATAAAACATTCTAAAGAAGCACTGTAAAAACTTGCCAGAATTTAACTGTATTTTGTCACAGTAAAATACTGTAATAAAAATTTAAAAAAATGACTGTGAAAAACTACAATACCATTATATTTCTCAGAAAATAACTGTTATTTCACAGTAAAACATAGTCATAGTCCTTTACTATTTACTGTAAGTTTTACAGTGAAAGTAATGCAATTATGATTTAGCAATTCGCTGGGAATTAACAATGATTTTTTACAGTAAGCAATATGGCCACATTAAAAGGGGAACATTTAAACCAGGGATGTCAAACATACAGCCTGCGGGCTGGATCAGGCCTGCAAAGAGGTTTTATCCGGCCTTTGGGATGAGTTTGCTAAGTATAAAAATAAACCTGACGTTCTTAAATGAAAGAAAGAGCTGTTCTAAATGTGTCCACTGGATGTCGCAATAGCAAATCTTTGTATCTTAAAAGATGATGCGACATATGTAAAAAATAAACCACATGATGTTTGTACATCTGTCGAGGAAAATGATCAAACTACATAATTAACATACTTTAATTTGAGTTTGGTATAGTTTTTTTATTTTGATAGATTGAAAATTAACACCAATGAGTTGATTGAAGAACAATATTGTATCATTTATTCAGAAAATATAAATAACAACAAATAAAGTATATATACTATTATCTGCAACAGGTAATTGTAAAAACCCCCCACAACATTATGATTTGTACAATTACAGAATGTTCTTGTTCTATTTTTAAACAATGAAAACAATCGGAAGTTGTCTTTATTTTTAAGTTATCGTGCCGTAATTTTACCGGTCTGGCCCACTTGGGAGTAGACTTTTCTCCATGTGGCCCCCAAGCTAAAATTAGTTTGCCAACCCTGTCCTACACAGTAGATGACGGGAGCACTTTTACTCAATTTTTGCACTAGATTTCTCCATAGACCAAGATTCAATAAATGAGGAGTGCTCTGCTTTTTTAACGACTCACTGCAAAAATATTAGCCAAATATTATCTATATGACAGCACTGAGCGCCAGCGTTTTTAGGCATCTGCTGCAAACATCTCTCACGTTTTTTTAAACTGTACTGTCACAGCAATGTTATTTAAGTGGTCATTGTACTGGCCACATTTCAATGCTGTTATAATATGACCGAATTCTGCTATTTTTGTTTGTCATTGATGCTCTGTATAACAGAAATAATTCTGATGTTTTTGGAAATTACCAACAACCGGCTTGTCCAATATCTTCTATATGACATACTTATGCTGTTAGGGTTGGGGAACAGATCTTGCCCCATGTGGAGGAGTTGAAGTACCTAAGAGTCTTGTTCACGAGTGAGGGTAGAGTGGATCGTGAGATCGACAGGCGGATCGGTGCGGAGTCTTCAGTAAAGCGGACGCTGTATCGATCCGTTGTGGTGAAGAAGGAGCTGAGCCGAGAGACATACTGTAGCTCTCCATTTACTGGTGGATCTACATTCCCATCCTCACCTATGGTAATGAGCTTTGGGTTATGACCGAAAGGACAAGATCACGGGTACAAACGGCCGAAATGAGTTCCTTTGCCGGGGTTCTCCCTTAGAGATAGGGTGAGAAGCTCTGTCATCCGGGATGAGCTCAAAATAAAGCCGCTGCTCCTCCACATGGAGAGGATGGGGTGGTTTGGGCATCTGGTTAGGATGCCACCCGAACACCTCCCTAGGGACGTCAGACCGGAACAAGGCCACGGGGAAGACCCAGGACACATTGGGAAGACTATGACTCCCAGCTGGCCTGGGAACGCCTCGGGATCCCCCGGAAGCAGCTGGACGACGTGGCTATGGAGAGGGAAGTCTGGGCTTCCCTCCTTAGGCTGCTGCCCCCTATGACTCGACCTCGGATAAGCGGAAGAAGATGAATGGATGGATGGATGGTAAAGGATCTTCAGCAATGGTCCCCAAACCAGATTCTGGAGTTGAAAATACATTTGTTTGAAATTACATCTGTTAACGATAGCATTAAAGCTCTATCGTGGGCCAGAATGAGACCGTTTATATTGTTTATTTTGGTGCAATCCCACTGAACATGCAGGCTGGTGTATACCTTAAGGGCCGGATTTGGCTCAATGGCTGCCATTTGCCCTGAGTAGACAAGTCTAAACGAACACCAATGAAGTGGTCCATTTGAAAATGAATTCTAGTGTGACTGGGTTCACCTTCAGTTCAAGTGTGAACACTTACACAAACTGAAGGTAAGATGACAGCGAAACACACAATAAATCACAAATATGTAGCAGCATCTAAGTTGGCTAAAATACCACAGTGATCTTATTTTGATCCAGATCAGAACTGAACTACAAAACCCAAAACCAGTGAAGTTGGCACGTGGTGTAAATGGTAAATAAAAACAGAATACAAGGATTTGCAAATCATTTTCAATCTATATTCAATTGAAAATACTACAAATATAAGATAATTCATGTTCGAACTGGAAAACTTATTTTCTTGCAAATATTAGCTCATTCGGAATTTGATGCCTGCAAAATGTTTCTAAAAGCTGACACA
This sequence comes from Nerophis ophidion, assembly GCF_033978795.1. NCBI lineage: Eukaryota > Metazoa > Chordata > Actinopteri > Syngnathiformes > Syngnathidae > Nerophis > Nerophis ophidion. The sequence continues at coordinate 32,638,008 of NC_084615.1, forward strand.
AGTGGCAAAAAAGACTGAGAAAGTTGAGGAATGCTCATCAAACACTTATTTGGAAAATTCCACAGGTGAACAGGCTAATTGGGAACAGGTGGGTGCCATGATTGGGTATAAAAGTAGCTTCCATGAAATGCTCTGTCATTCACAAACAAGGATGGGGCGAGAGTCACCACTTTGTGAACAAAAGTGTGAGCAACTTGTCGAACAGTTTAGAACAACATTTCTTAATGAGCTAATGCAGGGTATTTAGGGGTTTCACGGTCTAAGGTTCGTATTATCATCAAAAGGTTAAGAGAATCTGGAGAAATCACTGCACGTAAGCGATGATATTACTGACCTTGGATCCCTCAGGCGGTACTGCACCAAAAAGCAACATCAGTGTGTAAAGGATATCACCACATGGGCTCAGGAACACTTCAGAAAACCACTGTCAATAACTACAGTTGGTCACTACATCTGTAAGTGCAAGTTAAAACTACTATGCAAAGCAAAAGCCATTTATCAACAACACCCAGAAACGCCGCTGGCTTCGCTGAGCCCGAGCTCATCGAAGATGGACTGATGCAAAGTGTAAAAGTATTCTGTGGTCTGAGAAGTCCACATTTAAAATTGTTTTTGGAAACTGTGGAAGTTGTGTCCTCCGGAACAAAGAGGAAAAGAACAGTCCGGATTGTTGGAGGCGCAAAGTTCAAAAGCCAGCATCTGTGATGGTATGGGGGTGTATTAGTGCCCAAGGCATGGGCAACTTACACATCCGTGAAGGCACCAATAATGCTGAAAGGTACATACAGGTTTTGGAGCAATATATGTTGCCATCCAAGCAACGTTATCATGGACGCCCCTGCTTATTTCAGCAAGACAATGCCAAGCCACGTGTTACAACAGCGTGGCTACATAGTAAAAGAGTGTGGGTACTAGACTGGCTGTAGTCCAGTCCTGTCTCCCATTGAATATGTGTGGTGCATTATGAAGCGTAAAATATCACAACGGAGACCCCAAACTTTTGAACAACTTAAGCTGTACATCAAGCAAGAAGGGGAAATGATTCTGAGATACTGAGTGTAGTTAAAAGGAAAGGCCATGTAACACAGTGGTAAAAATGACTCTGTGCCAACTTTTTTGCAATGTGTTGCTGCCATTAAATTCTAACTGAATAATTATTTGCCCAAAAAAATGTTTTTCAGTTTGAACATTAAATATATTGTCTTTGCAGTTTCTTCAATTGAATATTAGTTGAAAAGTATTTGGTAATCATTGTATTCTGTTTTTAGTTACGATTTACACAACGTGCCAACTTCACTGGTTTTGGGTTTTGTACAAGTGTGAACATATGCAGCATCTGGTTATCTATGTGCGGTTTTGTAGAGATGCAAATAAGGATTGGCGTACATATATTTACTCAACTGTCAGCTCTTTTCGTTGCCGTCACGTCAGCTTAGAGTTGAGCATGCATGCCTTTTATAAACACAGACCCGTACATTCTGCCACTTTGGATAAATACATCCTATAGAGAAATTCAGGATTTGTGCTAGGGATTATCAGTAAAGCCAGGGCCGAAACAAGCAACTATTCGCGTTTTTTTTTTGTATTCATTTCAAGACTTTAGCTTTGGCATCGGCAGTCTCGGGGGAGGTCAAGATTTTTGTCTCTCACTCTGTAGACTTGAATTGGCTCCACCCCAGTGCTTTTCTCCCCGCGGAATGATGGAGCTTTGACCAACTTGGCCCGTGATTGGTCTAGGAGATACAGTAACTCCCTCTTGAGATGAGATGCCACCCCCCTCTCTCGGAGGGCAATTACTGGACACGCAATATCAGTCACAAGGGACGATCCTTGTCGAGGACGACCCAGCTCTCCATGTCTGCTTTCCTACTATGAGCTGTAATGTTTTGTCCTGCGTTGTCCTGTGAGACAACCCATTGAGAGACAATCCACTGAAAGAGCTGTGCTCCTTATCAAGGCCGCTGAGAGCCATTGTGGAGGATTTCGTAGCGCGTAAACAAACACTTTCCAAAGCCGTCATTGGGGAGCAATATCTGCGTCCTGCTTTTAAACATACAGACTAATAACGTTGCTTGATTGAAAAATACCAGCACGGGAGTCATAGCTATTTGTTCTGCTCCTTGGCGTGTCCAAGTCTGATGGCAGAGACAGCACATGGCGACATAATAATGGTTAGTACAGAGTGTCTAGGGAGGAAGTAGACGCTAAACAGCAAGGGGCTTCTCTATTGTTTGCATGTCCTTTCACTGCTCGTCTGTTTTGCATACTCAATTTCCGTCCATTGAAAGAGACAGCGGAGGCAAGTGTCCAGCATTGTCATGATGGAGAAGGTGGCCGCGGTTTAGGAAAGAGAGGTTGTGAATAGACGGGCATCTTGTTTTTAGTGTGCGGACGATCTTTGGATGCTGATAAGGTGGTGCAGTGACGGAGGAAAAGTTGTAAATGGTAAACGGGTTATACTTGTATAGCGCTTTTCTAAACCTTCAAGGTAGTCAAAGCGCTTTTGACACTATTTCCACATTCACCCATTCACTAGGGTTGTAACGGTTCACAAATATGTTGTTTCGGTACGTACCTTGGTTAGAGGTCATGGTTCGGTTCATTTCGGTACAGTAAGAAAACAACAAAATTATAAAACTTTTGGTTATTTATTTACCAAATTTGTAAATGTAAATGGCTTCATCCTTTTAACACTATAATAATGCTGCCCACGTTAATAAACAATAAACCGCCTCAAACAGTTGCTCAGATTAAATAAAATGACAACACTTCTCTTCTACATATAAAAAGTGCAACATTAAACAGTTTCAAGTCAACTCATCATGCTTAATTTATCACAGTATTTGGGAAACCTGTAGTTGATTTTTATTATGTAAATGTTATATTTTTATCAACATTTGACAGCAAGGACCCTGCCATTCAAAGTTTTTCTGTCCGTAAAACACACACACACCACAAAATGAGCTAACGTTACGCTAAAAGCTAATCATCCTTCACCTCAAGCCAGAACTGCGAGCGAGTTGAGCTGCAGTTTAAGTTTCCAGAAGGTCAACGGGCTCATAGTGTTGTTACTAGTAGTTGACTGGAAGGTGTTTATTATCATTTGGGGAGAGTACGCTGCCTTATGCTCACCTGCTAAACACCTATCTGCTATATATGTAACCAATCAGATGGTTGTGTGGGTGGGGCAATGCTGGGTGCTGAGACAGAGGCGGAAAAAGCAAAGCAGCTTGTTAAGGCTTTAGCTTAGAAACTCGTTCGGTACACCCCCATACCGAACCAAAACCCCCGTAACGAAACGGTTCAATACAAACACACGTACCGTTACACCCCTACCATTCACACACTGATGGCAGGAGCTGCCATGCAAGGCCCTAACCACGACCCATCAGGAGCAAGGGTAAAGTGTCTGGCTCAAGGACACAACGGAGATGACAAGGTTGCTAGAAGGTGGGGATTGAACCAGGAACCCTCAAATTGCTGGCACGGCCTCCCCCAACCGCGCCACGCCGTCCCGTTGTGTGTGCTTTATCTGATTTACATGGAACTGGAGAGTCTTAAGCTGTTTGCGGTGGAGTTAGCTTGAGGAAAGCTTGCCTTAATCCCACTGACAAGGCCCATTAGGAAAAAGGAAATACCCCATAGTTACCCCTCCACTATTCAGCCAGCAGCCCGGTGGCCAAATTCGGCCTGGCAGTGACATTGGTTCTCAAATTCAATTCAAAATAAATAGAAATGTTCTGCAAATTCTTAGAGGGGAACATTATCACCAGACCTATGTAAGCATCAATATATACCTTGATGTTGCAGAAAAAAGACCATGTGTTTTTTTAACCGATTTCCGAACTCTAAATGGGTGAATTTGGCGATTTAAACGCCTTTCAATTGTTCGCTGTCGGAGCGATGACCTTTCACCCGTGACGTTACAATGGGAAGCAATCCACCATTTTCACAAACACATTACACACACAAGTCAAATCAGCTCAGTTATTTTCATTTTTTTCAACTGTTTTCCGTACCTTGGAGACATCATGCCTCGTCGGTGTGTTGTCGGAGGGTGTAACAACACGATCAGGGAAGGATTCAAGTTGTTTTACGTGGAGTGTGCATCGATTAGCACAGCATGCTAATCGATGCTAACATGGCAGAAATGGCAAGAATGTGTGGATATCCTGCGACAGTCAAAGCAGATGCATTTCCAACGATAAAGTCAACGAAATCACAAAGGTGAGTTTTGTTGATGTTATTGACTTACAGTATGTGCTAATCAGACATATTTGGTCACGGCATGACTGCCAGCTAATCGATGCTAACATGCTATTTAGGCTAGCTGTATGTACATTTGTAGCTATATTTGCATCCCGTCTTTCCCTCCACCCACATTTAATGCCAAACAAACACTTACCAATCGACTGATTTAAGTTGCTCCAGTGGTCAAAAGATGCAATCATTGGTTAGAAGGCGATCACTGAATATTTTCAATAGCTATTCACTCAATAGCTTCAGTTTCTTCTTCAATTTCGTTTTCGCTATCTGCCTCCACACTCCAACCATCCGTTTCAATACATGCGTAATCTGTTGAATCGTTAAAAGCGCTGAAATCAGAGTCTGAATCTGAGCTAATGTCGCTATATCTTGCTGTTCTATCCGCCATGTTGTTTGTATTGGCGTCACTATGTGACGTCACAGGAAAATGGACGGGTGGATTTACAGATAGCGAAAATCAGGCACTTAAAAACCTTTTTTTTCGGGATATTCTATGATGGTTAAAATTTTGAAAAAAACTTCGAAAAATAAAATAAGCCACTAGGAACTGATTTTTATTGGTCTTAACCCTTCTGAAATTGTGATAATGTTCCCCTTTAAAACACTGGGGGGCTCTTGTTGTATAGAGCAGTGGTCCCCAACCACCGGTCCGGGGACCGGTATCGGTCTGTGACGCATTTGCTACGAGGCCGCCCAGAAACATTAGATAATTTATAAATAACTTTATAGCTTTCTTCTGTCTCACTAGACACACCAATAAGCTTGTTTATATGACCCTAACCCTAACCCCAATAAAACTCCTCATAGAAAGTTGCCATTTGTTTGATTTTTTTCTAACTTTGTGACATAATACAAAGCACATTAATGAACATACAACATATAAACGTGACAGATTGTAGCCAAAGGCTACATTGCAAAGAAACAAGCCTTGGGCTCCCACTAATTTAGCATTATATTGAGTTGTATTTTTCTTGCACTTATTTTTGCTGTACTTATCCGGCACACGTGGAAAGCCGGCCCCAGGAAATTATTAGCCTACAATAAACCGGTCCGTGATGCAAAAAAGCATGAGGATTACTGGTATTGAGGATCTTGGATTATTATAAACACATTGGCAGATCCTTGCATTGACATTTGAACTTCCTAAAAGCCAGTTGTTGACACGAAAGACACTTTGTTTTCTGTTTTTTTTTTTTTTGCATAACAGGGCTATTTTCTTCAGAAATGCAGGCATGTGATTTTTCCATCTAAAGTCGGAATTCCGTCTTTTTTAATCTCAGGGAAAAAAAATAAAAAATCTTCCGTTTTTTTTTCCAACCCTAAGTCAAGATTCGTTTACTTGCCGATTCGTCTTTTGTAATCGAGACCTAGCTTATATTACGCCGTAGTTGCTTGGTCGATATGTTCCTTGTGACCAATCAGGACATTTGTTATGAATGATGACGTTATTACCGCCATTTTCCAAATGTAAACGATGTCGGTTCTCGAGCGAAAGGACGCTTCACGAGTAAAATAAATTGATAAACATGTCAAAAATAAATTTCGATGGGACTGGATGGAAAGGGAAATCACTGATACTGTTGGGAAGAAGGAAGTTACGACGAACTTTTCACTAGCTGGTACTTTTTGATGTCAACCGAAAGTGAGCAAACCTTACGGACTTCATCCTTTGTTTACATCGACAACTGCCGTAGACATCGAGAGTAAAGAGCCACTCAACAACCCACTTCAGTCGCAAACAGGGTAGTTAATAATGAGGTAAGCTAAAAAATATTTGCTTGCGACATACGCATGTTTGTTTTAAATATTAACCAATTATTGCTTTGCGAAATATAAATGTTTTTTTCTCAAATTAAAAAGCCTCGTGAAAAAATATTATGAAATTACAGAAATTCAAAGAGTCGCATTATTGATTCCAGTTAACAAGTTATTTGAAATGAATTTGCATATATTACTATTTTGTAGTATTAAATTCTTATGTAGTCTCTTGAAACAATATTGTCAGTGGTGTAACAATCTTGAAGGTAAATATTTTCACACTTGTTTCATGCAATATGTCAGTGTCCTCACATTATTATTTCCCATTTTCAATTATGAGTAAACAATACTAAACATGTTTAATTATTTTCATAGCAAGTAAATGTGTGAAGTGAACTGAAGTAATGTGGTAATACTGTAAATAAACTGTAGATAATAAGACTGATCAATGTGACACCTGTAGATGTGAAATTAACACAATATGTAAATATTAGTGACTAAATACTGTTGGGACTGAACCATATACAGTGATTCATTAGGATAATTGGGGTATGTATGTTTTATTAATGATGTTTTCATGTCTTTAAACACCAAAATATTTTCTTCAATTGGTGCTGTTTTTTGTAATGTGTTTATGAGCTAGAGCAGGCCTGGGCAATTATTTTGACTCGGGAGCCAAATTTAGAGAAAAAAATGTGTCTGGGGGCCGGTATATCTATTTTTACGAACACTAATACAAAACTTCACAATTATGTCTGATTAAATGCTAAAAACTTTATGACAGACAGCCTGAAAAAACGGAATGCCATCCATCCATCCATTTTCTACCGCTTGTCCCTTTTTGGGATCACTGGGGGTGCTGGAGCCTATCTCAGTTGCATTCGGGCGGAAGGAATACACCCTGGACAAGTCGCCACCTCATTATAGGGCCAAACACGACGAGTTGAGTTTATACCAAAAAGTTCTATTTTGGTTTCATCTGACCACATGACATTCTCCCCATCCTCTGCTGTATCATCCATGTATCCATTTTGGTATAAACTCAACTCGTCGTGTTTGGAGGAAGAAGAATACTGAGTTGCATCCCAAGAACACCATGCCTACTGTGAAGCATGGGGGTGGAAACATCATGCTTTGGGGCTGTTTTTCTGCTAAGGGTACATGACGATTGATCCGTGTTAAGGAAAAAATTAATGGGGCAATGTATCGTGAGATTTGGAGCCAAACCCTCCTTCCATCAGTGAGTGCTTTGAATGGTTGACCAAATACTTATTTTCCACCATAATTTACAAATAAATGTTTTAAAATTCCTACAATGTGAATTCCTGGATTTTTTTTCACATTCTGTCTCTCACAGTTGAAGTGTACCTATAATGAAAATTACAGACCTCTGTCATCATTTTAAGTGGGAGAACTTGCACAATCGGTGGCTGACTAAATACTTTTTTGCCCCACTGTAAAAACAACACTAAATTAAAGTGCACTTTTTGTCCAGAACGCCACTACAATAGTTTAAAACAAATACAGTGCACTTCTGTGCTTAAGGTCACACAAGATACTGTATTTCAATAAGTGTCACATAAAAGTGAGCTGCATATCACATAGTGTACAGTATGTCCTACGGCAGGGGTGTCAATCTCAAATACAGACTGGGCCAAAATTCTAAACTGAACAAAGCCGAGGGCCAAAGTTGAACATCTTAACCTTTTAATAGGGACCCAAACAAGTTTTGCATTGAATATTGACCAAGCAAGGCTTATATAACTTTATAGTGACATGCAAAATCGAGGGTGTATAGAGTTAATGCTGCAAGGGGTTCTGGGTATTTGTTCTGTTGTGTTTATGTTGTGTTACGGTGCGGATGTTCCCCCGAAATGTGTTTGTCATTTTTGTTTGGTGTGGGTTCACAGTGTGGTAACAGTGTTAAAGTTGTTTATACGGCCACCCTAAGTGTGACCTGTATGGCTGTTGACCAAGTATGCGTTGCATTTACTTGTGTGTGTGTGTGTGTAGAAGCTGCATATATTACGTGACAGGGCCGGCACGCTGTTTGTATGGAGAAAAAGCGGACGTAACGACAGGTTGTAAAGGATGCTAAAAGCAGTACCTTTAAGGCACGCCCCCAATATTGTTGTCCGGGTGAAAATTCAGGGGAATATTTGCCCCGGGAGATTTTCGAGGGGGGCACTGAAATTCTGGATTCTCCTGGAAAAATCATATCGGCGGGGCCAGCTCTAATGTTAATGTATTATTGCCTCAAGGGCCAAATGAAATTACATGGCGGGCCAAATTTGGCCCGCGGGCCAGAGTTTGACACGCATGTCCTACGGTGTTGATCTGGAAATAGTTGTTTTGGCATTTTGTGGGTGTGGCACCGAACGGAGATGTTGACATGCACAGTTTCAAGCACTCTTCCTTCTCTAGTAGGTGACTTTTCAAATGATGCTAGAAATTAGCAGTGCGGCTACTTTCTGTATAAACGCTTCTGCTGCATAAATGTTCGACATATTCCTACTCGAAGCCAAACCACCGCCAGACGATGGACCCCGTGCTGTTTTTCTTGGGAATTAATTCTTCCTTCATTCATTACCAGATTCGCACCTTCTCTCTCTTATATTACCACTCGCACCACTTCACTAGCATCACAGCTTTTGTTACCATGTCGCTGCCTCTCTGCTCCGTGGGAGCATATGACGTTGCCCATGTGACAGTATGTGACGTATGTAAGAAGGTGCGCTTGATTTAAGTCTCTGTGAGAAGGAGAGACTAGTAAGAGGGAGAAACGCATGCAGTTTAATGCCCGCAGCTGCTTGAGGACGTATCCTCGAATATCACGATATAGTCTTTTTCTATATCGCATAGAGACAAACCCGCGATATATCAATTATAGCAATCCTATGTTGTAGGATTGCTTCTTGAGAGCCAAACTATCTGAGAAATCAGAGTAACTGAGTGCATGGAAAGCACAAAGCTCCTGCAACCAGCAGCCAAAACAGAGGGGGGAAAAAAACAACTTTTATTTTTATTGCTTGCTAGCATGTTCCTTTTTGTGTTTTTTTTAATGTAATGTTGAAATACAAGTCAATTTCTGACTGCAGGATTCTAAGATGTTTTGTACTTCTTCAGTTACTTCGCCTATGCTTTTTGGCTGACAAACCCCCTCACACTTTATACCCAAAGGTACACAACTGGCGTTTTGCCACCCTGGAGGAAAGGGGAAAACGGTCGACAATAGCCTGACTGCTTCCCATTTCGGAATTCCCTTGAAAGCACTGTTTGCTCTAGCTTTATTAAGGGTTCCTTTATTGGAAGGTGCTCATAAAGGGGAAGTCGTAAAGAAGTCAAGGGCCCCCTATTGTTTTGAATGGCCGTAGAAAGTCAATTGAAAAAAATGAGATGTTCATTTCTATAGTAGGAAAATATGCTAAAAGTAGTAAAGAGTGTACCAAATCCATGCAATTAGGTTGAAACTACTTAAAAGGTTCAGAATAGTCCAGTCCAGTAAAGTTGATTTATCCGATGGACCCAACAAAGTGAAGGGTCACGTAGAAAGAGACATACACACTCACTTAGAGGCTCTGTCTTATTTAAACAACCCATATTTAGGGTCTTTTAAACCCCTCTTTGTTACATGAACGACACATGTTTAGGTCTTTGAGTGCTGGGGTCTGATGGCTATCACCGTGACCCCCTGTGACTCCCCCTGTGCTTTTTGACCCTTCACTCGCATCTTTATGTTTTGCAGCAAATCTTAAAGTCTTGTGTTGTTTATGGTATTGTTTATCAGACGGTTCCAAAGTCTTGACCAAGCACGTCTCCCGGGAGCGTGTACAAATGTGGGAAAGTTGCGTGTTACAGTGTGCTGTGTGTTTGCAGCTGGCCGTCTCAGTTGAGCAGAAAACGGGGTTAGAGGTGCCTATGCTGTTTTTCACATGATCAGGTGACTCCTCTTTACTGAGTACCGTGGACATGTGAATCTGGTTAGCGGGACGACATTTCACAGGCCTCAAGTTTACAATTGGCTATAACTTTGCTGTGTGTTCTCCCCTTACAAGTCATAGACATGATAATAAAGCAGTGTTTGGGCATGGTGGGAATGTGGATTTATACTCACAGCCGTACAAATGTCAGACCTTCTCTCCTTTCCGAGATGTATAGTGTTTAAATAGCTTGCACGACACCAAATAGTGTATGCCACAGAGTTTAAAATATTGGGAACATAAAAAGTCTGATGCGGGCCTTATTTGCAACACCCATTCTAACTTATATTGCAGATTTCATTGTTTACAATGTTAAGTCAATTTATGTTAACAAGCTTTTTTCTGTACCCTATTGAAGAGGTGTACCTGGGGTGGGAATCTTACAACAACTCACGATTCAATTGGATTCTGATTCTTGAGGTGATGATTCGATCCAGAATTGATTCTCGCAATATATTACAGCGGATTATCGACTTACAAACCTAAAGGCACTGTTTGCAACTTCCTCACAGTTACCGTATTTTCCGGACTATAGGGTGCACCGGATTATAAGGCAAACTGCCGATGAGCGAGTCTAGTCAGGTCTATTTTCACAAAAGGCGCACGGGATTAGAGGGCGCATTAAAGGGGTCATTTTATTATATATTTTTTCTAAATGGAAAACACTTCCTTGTGGTCTACATAACATGAAATGGTGGTTGTTTGGTCAAAATGTTGCATTGATTATGTTTTACAGATCATCTTTAAAGTGATGTCTGACAGTCTCTTCAGGATGCGCCGTTTTGTGGGCGGTCTCTTTTACGTGGCTCACCTTCGGCAGCTTCTATTCTCCGTCATCTTTGTTGTAGCGGTGTAGCGTACAAGGAGGAGAGTGAAAAAAGTGTCAAAAGATGGAGCTAACTGTTTTAACGACATTGAGACTTTACTTCAATCAATAACGGAGCAGCATCTCCTTATCCGTGGCTGACTATTGCAATAAGAATGTGTCCCGTGAAAAGCTGTACGACCGGAACTCTCTAATAACTAAAGGTCCTTGGGTGAATAATGTAAACTCACTACACCAGTAGGTTTTAGTGAGTGCTTTCGGGGCAAGTTTTCTGACTGTTGTAAGTAAGAACTTTACACTACTGTATATTACAAATGACAACAGCAGAAGATGAATGTCTCAAAACAAGAAGATAGAGAAACAGAAGAAGCTTATTGACTACGGTGTCACTACAGACTACAAAGGCGAACGTGCACACATTTTCAGGACTTATGCACATCTCAAATACAGATCAGCTGGTACCAGACGTTTAAAAAAAGTTGCTTTTGCATAATATTGCAAAACAAAACCCCAGATAATATGTCTTACCTTTTACACACACCATAATAATACTTGTATGTTGAGGCACAGTACAATACATCAAGAGGTGGGGCTTCACAGCTTACCAAAGTTGTACTTAAACATTTTGATAGATTTTTGAGCCCCGTGTGTAATGTTCTGTAATTTTAATGGAGCATACAAAATGTTGGTGTTGTTTACTTGAGGCATATTGCAGTTCACATGTATCTCTTATGTGTGACTGCCATCTACTGGTCACACTTATCATTTCACCATGTACCAAAAAAAAAAGCTTCGAGGTGGGTAAGCACAACCAAAATGATTCCGTACGTTAGGCGCACCGGGTTATAAGGCACATTGTCGATGAAATGAAAGGATTTTGAGTGCGCCTTATAGTCCGAAAAATAAGGTATATTTTACTAAGCAGAAAATATAACAAGAACACCACCTGTTTCGTGTCTTGAACCACTTATGTCACCATTAATGGTTCAATAGAACACATTTGTCTGACAATTGTTTATATTTTTCACAATTACAAAGTTTATGTAATACAAATGTTTCACTGACACGGTCTCATCAACGTACACATGGGACAGCATAGCTCGGTTGGTAGAGTGGCCGTGCCAGCAACTTGAGGGTTGCAGGTTCGATTCCCGCTTCCGCCATTCTAGTCACTGCCGTTGTGTCCTTGGGCAAGGCACTTTACCCACCTGCTCCCAGTGCCACCCACACTGGTTTAAAATGTAACTTAGGTATTGGGTTTCACTATGTAAAGCGCTTTCAGTCACTAGAGAAAAGCGCTATATAAATATAATTCACTTCACTTCACAAATACAAAAGCAGTTCAAGAGAACCAACAAACAATTTGCAGTCATGTTGTTGTTATGATATAATATACATTCAATGACAGCTAATGTTAGCTATCCAAATTGCTATTATTAGTCACTTGGGACTCTCAAGTGAGTATCCAGTCACGGCTTAAGGCCAGCTAGAAAGCCTTACTGACAACAACTCATGATCTGATTGGCTATCGCAATTGTCCATCAACTCTATGTGTCCGTTGGATGGCAACATAAGCTAGCTGATTTCTGATTGGATGCAAACTCTAACCCAAAAACAACAGCATTGGAAGGAGCATAATATGACATGAAGAGAATATGAATACATTTAGATATTTAGGGAAAATACATTAAAAATGATTTCTGGTTACGTTAGACCAGCAGAGAAGACTTTGCTGGTCCTGACGGACCATTACTGGCCACTCACAGTCATGTTGGTGCTGAAGCCAAGAACAATGGACTTTTCATAATCTGTTGTACATAAACGTTCATGTTTTGGCAGTGACTTAGTGGCCAGAAGTATTTTTGTATTCAAATAAGTTATCAGTAGTTACATACTCTGCGATGAGGCGGCGACTTGTCAAGGGTGTACCCCACCTTCCGCCCGATTGTAGCTGAGATAGGCACCAGCGCCCCCCGCGAGGCCAAAGGGAATAAGCGGTAGAAAAAATGGATGGATGGATAGTTACATACTAGCCGGAATGATCGCAGTTAAGGGGCTCCCTTAGATATGACCGTGAGACCCACGGTCTTCCCCGTGGGTTCTTACTGGTTGGACGTGGGAGGCGTCAAGGGTGCGTCCTGACCAGATGCCCAAAACAACCCCATCTGGCTTCTCTTGATATGAAGAAGCAGCAGCTTTACTGTTAATTCCTCTCCAATGATAGAGCTTCTCACAGTCGCCCTATCTCTAAGGACCACGGTCATTTTGACCCCTATAAAAAGATCACTTATTTGAATACAAAAATACTTCTGGCCTCTAAGTTATTGCTAAAACATGAACTTTTATTTACAGCAAATGATGAGAGGTCCATTGTACTTAGCATCAACACCAACACGAGTATGAGTGGCTGCGAGGTGCTGACTAGCGGTGAGTATAAGGAAAGGCAATCCTTTTACACGTTCAAATCGATATAGAACTGACCAAAAACTATCTCATAAATATTTCTATAGTGAGGAATTTGCTGTCAAAAGTGGATCTGGAACTGATCACTTACGTGTTCATTTCGTCTTGTATTGACTACTGCAATTCTCTCTTCACTTTCTTCAAAAATTCAAATCTAAAGAGACTTCAGTCGGTACAAAATGCAGCTGCCAGACCTTTGACCAGTGGACCCAGAACAGCCCATATCACCCCATTTTATCCAGTCTTCATTGGCTTCCAGTCAAATTCCTCGCTTAGTTTAAAGGTGAACATTATCACAATTTCGGAAGGGTTAAAACCAATAAAAATCAGTTCACAGTGGCTAATTTTATTTTTCGAAGTTTTTTTCAAAATTTTACCCATCATGGAATATCCCGAAAAAAGGCTTTAAAGTGCCTGATTTTCGCTATCTGTAAATCCACCTGTCTATTTTCCTGTGACATCACATAGTGATGCCAATACAAACAACATGGCAGATAGAACAGCAAGATATAGCGACATTAGCTCGGATTCAGACTCGGATTTCAGTGGTTTAAGCGATTCAACAGATTATCCATGTATTGAAACGGATGGTTGGAGTGTGGAGGCAGATAGCAAAAACGAAATTGAAGAAGAAACTGAAGCTATTGAGCGAATAGTTATTGAAGCTATTCGGCGATCGCCTTCTAACCAACGATTGCATCTTTTGACCACTGGAGCAACTTAAATGCGCCGATTGGTAAGTGTTTGTTTGGCATTAAATGTGGGTGGAGGGAAAGGCTGGATGCAAATATAGCTACAAATGTACATACAGCTAGCCTAAATAACATGTTAGCATCGATTAGCTGGCAGTCATGCTGTGACCAAATATGTCTTGATTAGCACATAAGTCAATAACATCAACGAAACTCACCTTTGTGATTTCGTTGACTTTATCGTTGGAAATGCATCTGCTTTGAGTGTCGCAGGATATCCACATATTCTTGCCATTTCTGTCATGTTAGCATCGATTAGCATGACATGCTAATCGATGCACACTCCACGTAAGACAACTTGAATCCATCCCTGATCGTGTTGTTACACCCTCCGACAACACACCGACGAGGCATGATGTCTCCAAGGTACGGAAAACAGTCGAAAAAACGGAAAATAACAGAGCTGATTTGACATGTGTGTGTAATGTGTTTGAGAAAATGGTGGATTGCTTCCCATTGTAACGTCACGGGTGAAAGGTCATCGCTCCGACAGCGAACAATTGAAAGGCGTTTAAATCGCCAAATTCACCCTTTTAGCTATAGCTCCCATACTCTGGGACAACTTGCACCAGTCCCTCCGTGATCTTGACTGTGTTGACACTTTTAAGAAATATTAGAAACTTACCTTTTTAGTAAAGCTTTTAGTTAACGCACCTTTTAACTATCATTTCTAATCCACTCTGTATCCTTTTTATGATGTTGCCCCTGTTGTTTTAATTGAATTGTTGTCTTACTACAGCGCTTTGTGATTTTCTCTGTGAAAAGTGCTTTGTAAATACAATGTAATTACTTACTTACCTACAGACGGACAACTCCTACACGGCAAAAGTGTCGCAAAAATCACAGGTAAAAAGATAGAAGGTTAATGCTTCACACACATTTTTTATTGACAGACAGATATTTTTATACACACAGACAACGCATAATACAGACAGACAACCTAAAACACACACACACACGGATCTAATTACATGCACACACAGATCGGCAAAAAAAAGTGCACTTCAGTATTGAACATAGAGTTAACTGACCTTACTTAACTGACAATCAAGTTTGGACCCTTGTAAACAAATGTGCAGAGTAACAATGTAAACACTAGTGTAGAAGCAGCTGTATTAAGATTTATTTATGCATATTCCGAGCGAGTAATCACCGCTGTAACATGACAAATGTCCGTCAAACATTTGCAGCACTTTTAGAAATGATAGTTTTATAACAGTATTCCATAGCTCTTGCCTGGAAAAGGGTGGAGTGCCATTTCCGGGTTGGGGAGGAGATCTTGCCTCAAGTGGAGGCGTTCAAGTACCTCAGAGTCTTGTTCACTAGTAAGAGAAGAGTGGATTGTGGTGTGGATCGGTGCAGCGTCTTCAGTAATGCGGACTCTGTATTGATCCGTTGTTGGGAAGAAGGAGCTGTGCCGCAAGGCAAAGCTCACAATTTACCGGTGGATCTACGTTCCCATCCTCACCTATGGTCATGGGCGGCGAAATGAGTTTCCTCTTAGAGATAGGGTGAGAAGCTCTGTCATCTGCCAGGAGCTGAAAGTAAAGCCGCTGCTCCTCCACATCGAGAAGAGCCAGATGAGGTGGTTCGGACATCTGGTCTAGATGCTACCAGAACGCCTCCCTAGGGAGGTGTATAGGGCACGCCAGACTGGTAGGAGGCCACAGGGAAGACCCAGGACACGTTGGGAAGACTATGTCTCCCGGCTGGCCTAAGAACACCTCGAGATCCCCCGGGAGGAGCTGGACGAAGTGGCTGAAGAGAGGGAAGTCTTGGCTTCCCTGCTTAGGCTGCTGCCCCCGCGACCTGACCTCGGATAAGTGGAAGGAGATGGATGGATGGATGGATGGATGGACATGACAACATGACAAGTGTCTGTCAAACGTTTGCAGCACTTTTAGAAATGCCAGTTTTATTACAGCATTCAATGACAGTATGTCTTTGGCAATGTAGCGATTCACACTTTTTGTTGGGTGTACACCACTTTGCGCTGTTTTATTAACACGGTGCTCTTTTTTACCAAACGCCTCAGTGAGTGGGGGCTGTCGGCTGGTTGTGTTTCAAGTGGGCGTGCAAATTTGTCTTATTAGAGCACATTCAGAAAACTGGCTTCTCAATGTTGATCGGCTCATCTTGTTCCAAATGTTGAAACTGCAATATTTCCACACTAGTGCGGTAGCATTGGATTTTGTGACCGATTGGACCATGTTCACTACTACATGCTAGCAGGCCAGCAGCCCCACCACTCCACAAAGAGTCAAAGACATGTATGAAGGACAAGACGATCCACCCCCTTCTTTTCTTTCCGCTACGGCACAAACGAGCGCAGCTGCTGAAACCATCGACAAGTTCCAACCCCAGCCGAGTCATACTTTCACTAATATGTTAGATCCACTATGGACTGGACTTTCACAATATTATGCTTGACCCACTCGACGTCCATTGCATCCGGTTTCCCCTAGAGAGGGCCGGGGTCTCCCACATCTGTGGTCCTCTCCAAGGTTTCTCATCGTCCTTCACATCGACGTCCCACTGAGTTGTGAGTTTTTCCTTGCCCTTATGTGGGTTCTGAACCGAGGATGTCGTTGTGGCTTGTGCAGCCCTTTGAGACACTTGTGATTTAGGGCTATATACATAAACAATGATTGATGATTGATACCAAAGACGATAAAAAATGGGACCCATTACTTCCCTGCCTGGCACTCAGCATCAAGGGTTGGAATTGGGGGTTAAATCACCAAAATTATTCCTGAACACGGCCACCGCTGCTGCTCATTGCTCCCCTCACCTCCCAGGAGGTGGAAGAAGGGGTTGGGTCAAATGCAGATGGCAATTTAACCATACATATTGTTTGTGTGTGGTACTTTAAAGGCCTACTGAAACCCACTATTACCGACCACGCAGTCTGATAGTTTATATATCAATGATGAAATATTAACATTGCAACACATGCCAATACGGCCGGTTTAGTTTACTAAATTTCCCGCGGACTTTTTGTTGAAAACGTTGCGGAATGATGACCCGTGCGCGTGACGTCACGGACTGTCAGGAAATATTAGCGCAGCACTACTAGCGGCTAAAAGTCGTCTCTTTTCATCGCGCAATTAAACAGTATTCTGGACATCTATATTGCTAAATCTTTCGCAATTTGTTCAATTAATAATGGAGACTATAAAGAACAATGCTGTTGGTGGAAAGTGGTGTATTGCAGGTGTTTTTAGCACCGAGACACAGCCGGTGTTTTTTTGTTTTTAACACAGAGCGGTCAAGCGAACATGTTTTCTCTACGTCAACCAGCATGTTTTTGGATGGAAAAATTGTGATTTATATCTTACCGGAGACATTATGCGTCCTCCTGCAGCAGCTGTTTAAAAGGGAGCTGTGAGCCTGGCTCCTCGGCTTCTCTCTGAGACACTGCATGTTCACCGCAGCCATCCGACCTCGAGGTATGTCTTTACAATCTCACTAAAACACTATTAAAACAATAAGCAGATAAGGGATCTTCCAGAATTATCCTAGTAAATGTGTCTAATTACATCTGAAACGCTCACACTGCCGCCGCCCGGAGCCGTCGCTTTTTATTTTATTCTATTTATTTTATTTTATTTCATTTTATTTTTTCTAGTCCTTTGCTATCAATATCATCATCCACGAATCTTTCATCCTCGCTCAAATTAATGGGGAAATTGTCGTTTTCTCGGTCCGAATAGCTCTTGCCGCTAGAGGCTCCCATTAAAAACAATGTGAGGACGTGAAGAGCCCTCACCCTTGTGACATCATCGTCTGCGACTTCCGGTAAAGGCAAGGCTTTTTTATCAGCACCAAAAGTTGCAAACTTTATCGTCGATGTTCTCTACTAAATTCTTTCAGCAAAAATATGGCAATATCGCGAAATGATCAAGTATGACACAGAATGGACCAGCAATCCCCGTTTGAATAAGAAAATCTCATTTCAGTAGGCCTTTAACTTGAACTTTACCTTTAATTGACTTATCGACTTATAGACATGTATTACGTTTATAACATCAGTAGCCAGACAGATCAATTCCTTTGGTTGGGCCCTATGTGAACGTTATTTGACCTTGGTTAAGTAGTTGATAAAACGTGGTTTAACCTTGGTGTTCATGGGAAATTCCTAAGCTTTCATGAATCAAAGTGTTTGTAGCTAAAACCCAACACGAGATGCCGGTTTAATC
This sequence comes from Nerophis ophidion, assembly GCF_033978795.1. Taxonomy (NCBI): domain Eukaryota; kingdom Metazoa; phylum Chordata; class Actinopteri; order Syngnathiformes; family Syngnathidae; genus Nerophis; species Nerophis ophidion. The sequence continues at coordinate 32,656,252 of NC_084615.1, forward strand.
AACACATTGAGTACCATATAAAACTCCAGGGAAGGCATACTGTGAGCAATGTAGCAATAAGCACCCAATCCCAACATTTTGTTGTTTAATGCCCTTTAGTTTCCATGGCAACTGTTTTCAAAACACCTGCAGCGTGTGACCTCCCTGTTCGCAGTTACGCGGGGACTCTGAGGCAATTATGACCAGACGCCAGGTCCCGTGACCCCATGCGTGAAGCAATAGAGGAAGATGATGAGTGACGGCGGCACACATCCAGTATAATGTGGAGGAAAAAAAATATTTATACAAAAGAAAATCCTCCAGAGTAATCAGTGGGATTGTGGTAATGAGCGTGCCAAGTCGGGAGTCATAGAAGCTGAAAGCATGTGCTGATGTGTTGATCTGTAACAGTCTGGATCGCAACACTGGCAGATGCTCACACCTGCTCGCTTGTCACTTTCCTTCCTTTCGGGAGACATGGAACAACTTCATTTTACAACATGCTCAAACAGGACTGCAAGGTCATAGCTGCGCACATTGGTTAACGGTTAAATAGAATTATTTATGTGATGAAAATGATGGTGGAAGTACTATGCATGTTTAGTTGCTTCTGAAATGCTATGTTGTCTTATTCATAAAGCAGTTAGGCAAAATTCCTTTCATACTCTTATTCACAATTCTTATGTGAAACAAGAACAAATGTTTTTCTACGCATTCTAATTAGTAGTGAAGTGAAGTGAATTATATTTATATAGCGCTTTTCTCTAGTGACTCAAAGCGCTTTACATAGTGAAACCCAATATCTAAGTTACATTTAAACCAGTGTGGGTGGCACTGGGAGCAGGTGGGTAAAGTGTCTTGCCCAAGGACACAACGGCAGTAACTAGGACGGCGGAAGCGGGAATCGAACCTGCAACCCTCAAGTTGCTGGCACGGCCACTCTACCAACCGAGCTATACCGCCGTAAACACATCTGATCAAAAGACTATCATTGAATCTCAGTAAAACTAAAATAATGCTATTTGGTAATAGTAGAAGAGAAAGTCAAATAACAAATACAAATAGACGGAATAGAAATTGAAAGAGTAAAGGAAACCAAATGTGTAACTATAATGATTGATGATAAATTGAACTGGAAATCTCATGTAAAAGTTATACAACATAAAGTACAAAGAAACATGTCAATAATGAATAAACCCACATATGTCCTAGACCAAAAATCACTTCATATTCTCTACTGCTCACTAGTGTTACCATATCTGAGTTACTGTGTAGAAATATGGGGAAATAATTACAAAAGTACACTTCATTCACTAACAGTATTACAAAAAAGATCAGTTAGAATAATACATAATGTTGGATATAGAGAACATACAAACCCTTTATTTATTGAATCAAGGATACTGAAATTCCACGACATAGTGAATTTGCAAGCAGCTAAAATTATACACAAAGCAAACTATAACCTGTTTCCCAAGAATATACAACAATTCTCCTCAACAAAAGAGGAAAAATATAATCTTAGATAAAAATGTAACTTAAAACATTTGTACGCACGTACAACACTTAAGACCTTCAGTATATCAGTATGTGGAATTAAACTATGGAATGGATTAAGCAAAGCAATCAAACAATGTACTAATATCACCCACTTCAAAAAACTCTTCAAACTTAAAGTGTTTACAAAGTACAAAAAAGAAGAACCACGATAAACATTCTGAATTTATTCACCCATTCATTCTTTCATTCTCAAAATAATCTTACTTATCTCATCATATGAAATAAAACTTACTTCAACAATTATTTATTTATTTATTTTTATTGTGATTACTTATGGAGTATATTGTGAAGACTTTGAGAACAGGAAGTGAACAAAAGTTTTAGCAACTGTTATGTAAATGAAAAGGGGTAGGATTAAATAAACTCTGCTTCTTCCTACTCCTTTTCGAACATGTTGAAAAGAGAAACTGGAATTTGTGATGTATCATGTTGTATGCTTGCATGTTCGAAATGAACCCAAACTCAACCCTACTCAACTCAAAGTACGCTTACATTAGGGCCCAATGAGTCACTTTATTCTGCCTATAGAGCAGATCTGGGCAAATTAAAGCCCAGGGGCCGCATGCGGTTCATTGCGCTTTTCAATCTGGCCCGCTGGACATTCCCAAATAATTGTTTTAGATGTTTAAGATGGAAAGTGTAGCTGCAATTATGATGTGCAGTGATGTTTTCTAATGACCGGAAGTCTTCAACGATACTAAGTCTTTCAATGCTTGGAATCTGCATCATATACTAGTTACTATGGTCATCTAATTACTTTCTATGGTCATCTAATTACTTACTATGGTCACTATGATATATTTCAGATTGTAGGTTTTTTTCACTATGTTTGTTGCATTTTGGTTGTGTTTCGGTTGATTGCAAAATATGTTGTCAATATTCAGTGTTTTATTATTCGTAGTTAATATTGTAAATCACACATTCTTTATTTTCATGTGCATTCTGGGTGTCTCATTCAGTAAAAAAAAATTCAAATTCCATTCCCTTTTTTAAGGCGGTCTGTTATAACGTTTTTAACTTTCAATCATTATTGTGAGGTTTTGTATTAATGTTTCTAAAAAGAGATATACCGGCCCCCAGACACACTTTTTTTTTATCTACATCTGGCTCCCTGAATAAAATAATTGCCCAGGCCTGCTATAGAGCAATCTAAACATCCAAACACCTTAATCCAGGTGTTATATACACACTTGTGCCTTGACTTGTGCCATCCCATTCCTAACCCATAGGGTTCAATATAATGTCGGTCCACATTTTGCAGCTATTACAGCTTGAACTCTTCTGGGAAGGCTGTCCACAAGGTTGTGGCGTGTGTTTATAGGAATTTTCGACCATTCTTCCAAAACTGCATTGGTGAGGTCACACACTGATGTGGGTCGAGGAGGCCTGGCTCTCAGTCTCCATTCTAAATCATCCCAAAGGTATTCTATCAGGTTTAGGTCAGGACTCTGCAGGCCAGTCAAGTTCATCCACACCAGAGTCTGCCATCCATGTCTTTGTGGACCTTGCTTTGTGCACTGGTGCACAGTCATTTTGGAAGAGGAAGGGACCTGCTCAAAACTGTTCCCACAAGATTGGGAGCATGGAAATGTTCAAAATGTTTTGGTATCCTGGATCATTCAAATTTCTTTTCACCGGAACGATGAGGCCAAGCCAAACTCCCGAAAAACAACCCCACACCATAATTCCTCCCCCACCAAATTCCACACTTGGTACAATGCAGTCCAAAATGTAGAGTTCTTCTGGCAAACTCCAAACCCAGACTCGTCCATCAGATTGCCGGATGGAAAAACATGATTCATCACTCCAGAGAACGTGTCTCCACTGCTCTAGAGTCCAGTGGCGACGTGCTTTACACCACTGCATCCCACGCTTTGCATTGGGCTTGGTGATGTATGGCTTAGATTCAGCTGGTCGGCCATGGAAACCCATTCCATGAAGCTCTCTGCGTACTGTACGTGAGCTAATTGGAAGGTCACATGAAGTTTGGAGGTCTGTAGCAACTGACTGTGCAGAAAGTCGGCGACCTCTTTGCACTCTGTGCTTCAGCATCCGCTGAACCCTCTCTGTCAGTTTACTTAGCCTACTACTTTGTGGCTGAGTTGCTGTTGTTCCCAAACTCTTCCATTTTCTTATAATAAAGCCGACAGTTGACTTTGGATTATTTAGGAGCGAAGAAATTTCATGACTGGATTTTTTTTTTACAGGTGACATCCTATGACAGTTCCACGCTAGAAATCACTGAGCTCCTGAGAACGGCCCATTATTTCACAAATGTTTGTAGAAACAGTCTCCATGCCCAAGTGCTTGATTTTATACACTTGCAGCCGGGCCAAGTGCTTAGGATACAGGATTCTGATCATTTGAATAGGTGGCCAAATACTTTTGGCAATACAGTGTATATAAGTCATATAGTAACAGGCACATTCATCCATCCATCCATCCATCCATCCATCTTCTACCGCTTGTCCCGTTTAATTTGTACGTATTTTAATAATTTTAAGCATTCGGCGGCACATTAATTTTAAAAAACACGTCACGATGTTCCCCTTTTTACCCCAACAACATCAATGATTTCTACTCACTGTAGACATAACGAGAGCCAACCAACATAATAAAACTGGAAGCTGGAAGCAGCTAAATCATTTTTCAAGGCAATGATCATATCACATATCTTGTCATCATGGCCTCAAGCCAAACAGACTGTTTTAAATGATCTCAGATCATTACATAATCAAGCACTGAAAATGCTCGATAAAAAGCCTTGGCGATAACACCATTCACCATTGGACCATACTTGGAAAATACAGTATACTTAGCTTTGAAAACTTGATCAGATACTCCAATATCCGTCTGTTACATAAGATCTTAAATGATGCAGCTCATCCTCCCTTAAAAACATACGTAAAACAATTAACAAGCAGAGTGTTAAGGTCTGTATCCAGGGGGGACTGTAATGATCCAAAAAGAAAATCTGCCTTCTCCCAATCAGCCTTTTTCCACCAAGCCATCAAAGAATGGAATGGTCTCCCAAACAATATAAAGAATTCCACCAGTTTTCACAGCTTCTCACAGACAGTCAAAGACTGGCTTTTAGACCACCAGTCCTGCTCACATTAACAATACCAGGCAGGTAGTTGACCATCAGATGATACTCTAGGGCAGGCGTCGGCAACACAAAACGTTGAAAGAGCCATGTGGGACCAAAAATACAAAAAACATCTGTTTGGAGCCGCGAAAAACTTAAAGCTGTATATAAGTCTTATAATGAAGACAACGCATGATGTGTCTATATTAGCTGTAATAGCCTACTATTAAAATTAATATGTGTCGCAGGCTGAAGCAGAAATATTGAAATTTAATGATTTACTCTACACATTTTTACAACATTAGAAACCATTAGTAAATCAGAGGCTACTCAGAAAGTGAAAAAATGACTGGCTTTTAATGGCAAAAGGTATATATCTGTGTGTCCAAGTTAAAGGAAATGGCTAATAGATTTACTACAATCTTTGGCAAGCTGGGTATTGTTTGCTGTGGTCTGGAACAACATGGCACACAAACAACTATCTGAAATGATGCCAATATTACACAGATAATTTGTTATGAGACATGCAAAACCTAATTATATATAGAGAAGATACAAGTAAAGGATATTAAATGAGCTCAGATATACCTACAAATGAGGCATACTGATGCAATATGTACATACAGCTTGCCCAAAGCTTCGCACTCCAACAAGTCAATAACATCAACAAAACACACAGTATAAATATTGTGCATTCATGCACAGTATAAACAGTTTGGTGGACAAAATGAGACAAAGAACGAGTGGAAGATTTTACATGTAAACCCAATTTTGTCATCACAGTCCACTCTATGGTGGGTTCTAGAACCGCCAAACTTAGTACGACAAATCGATGTTCACCAAATTGTCTCATCAGTGAAGCATACATGCAAACATATTAAACAGTGGGCTTTCTAACAATTGGGAAGGTCTGTCTCATGTTTGCCCTCAAACAAAAGACATACTAAAACAAAGATTTTCAATTTTTTTTTAAATGCTCCAGGAAGCCACGGGGTGCTGACCCCCCACCCTAGTGGGAGCAGTCTGATGACCATCAGAGCACCAGTCTAATCTTGTAACATCGCAATCTTGTTTACATATGCAGTACGAATGGGGTATATGGCTATTGGATGATACCCTTATGTGGACCATCTGATGGCTACTGCACTGTATGCTGTGGCATGTGGACTTTGAGAAAAACTGCTGCACTTTATATACTTCTGCACTTTAAATGAGGCTTATAAGATATTATAACTTGACTGCCCAATGATTTGTAACTCACATACCCTCTATGTATTGTACTTGTATTTTTAATTGCTTATAATTATGTAATTGTAATATTGTTGTGTATTTTCAGTCCTGTGTAATTTTAATTGTGGATGTTAAATGCGCCAAATAACGACTACAGATGGAAATCTGGTGCAGCCATCTTCTTAATGTAACTGCACATTGTCCTTCAAATAAACAAATACAAACAAACACACATAATTTACTGTACAAGGTCTGCTGTCATTAGGATGCCGACTGCTAGGATGTTTATATATTCCCGTTTGGATAAAGAATTCATGATCCTTGCAAAGCCAAAAGACGTTGTAACCAAGCGCAGATCAGAATCAGAATCAGAATAGTTTTTATTGCCATTGTTTGAGAACGGGTTCACAAATTAGGAATTTTTCTTGGTGCAATCGTGCAACATAAAACACAGCATAGAATAACATGAGCTGTAACTGAGCTATCAGATCTTGTTTTTGTAAAAATAATGGACCAAATCCGCAGCTGACGCTAAGATGACCGGTAATAAGTCCGTGGGGGTGATTGATTTGATGTTCAGTAGCTCTTTGCGGGTGTAAGAGCACGCGGACACCCAATTTACGCACAAAAAGAAACAAAACAGAGCGCACAACAGCAGCGAGGCAGCCATGATCGCTGCCATGAGGATTTTTTGACCAGACATTTCCTCTTTTGCTAGCATAGCAGTGACCGGGCTAGGAGAGACTTACCATACGTTCTCTTTTTACTGGACATGCGGAGCTGTCAGGGCAGAGTTTCTTAAATGCCTCAAATGTCCAGCATTTTTAATATTGTTTATGCTACTTAATATGTCCGTGTGGAAACTCGTTCGGTACGCATCGAACCGAAACCCCCGTACCGAAACGGTTCAATACAAATACACGTACTGTTACACCCCTACTATATATGTATATATATGTGTGTATATGTATATAGATATATATATGGATATGTATGCCCTCTCAACGGAGGGTGCTTACAGACATCAGTCGTTTACCAAGCAAAGGTAACACGCAAGGACATTAACACATCCGACACGTACGTAGGATTAACCGAAGGAGCGTTCAAAACAAGATGGAATAATCACAACGCCTCCTTTAGAAACCAGACTTTGCGGAATTCTACAGAACTCAGCAAACACATTTGGAACCTCAAAGACAATAATGTTGAATATTCAATAACATGGCAAATTCTTGCATCCAGCACACCTTACAACAGTGGTAATAAAAGATGCAACTTATGCTTGAAAGAGAAACTGTTTATTATATATCATCCAGATCTATCATCCCTCAACAAGCGCAGTGAAATCATTTCAACATGCCGCCACAGACGGAAACACCTGCTAAGTAACACATGAGCCAATCACCACGCCCCTATGCCTGTACCCACCCACTCTGTGCCCTATATAAATAAATGATAAATGGGTTGTACTTGTATAGCGCTTTTCTACCTTCAAGGTACTCAAAGCGCTTTGACACTACTTCCACATTTACCCATTCACACACACATTCACACACTGATGGAGGGAGCTGCCATGCAAGGCGCCAACCAGCACCCATCAGGAGCAAGGGTGAAGTGTCTTGCTCAGGACACAACGGACGTGACGAGGTTGGTTCTAGGTGGGATTTGAACCAGTGACCCTCGGGTTGCGCTCGGCCACTCTCCCACTGCGCTACGCCGTCCCTAATATAAACTATTGTATGTGAATGCTTCCATTAAAATCTCCTGATGATTGAGGGAACCCCTCATGAAACAGTTCTGTAGATATGAAGTAGTCTTGTGATTTTTCCCACACCTACTAATATAGATATGTATATTTATGTGTATGTATATATATATGTGTATATATATGTATATGTATGTATGTTTATATATATATATATATATATATATATATATATATATATATATATATATATATATATGTATGTATGTATGTATGTATATATATAATGTATATATATATATATATATATATATATATATATATATATATATATATATATATATATATATATATATATATATATTTATACATATAAAACTGTTTTTTTTAATTCATTATTAATACAAACTTGTCAGCTTTTTGTGATTTCAGAATGCCTTTATCTCTATTTTTACATTTCCATAGAGGGAAGTGTTTTTTTAAATTCATTTTTTAAGTAATGTACATTTATATGTACATGTAGATGCTGGATCGGGACAGATCCATTAAGAGTTTGAGCAGAAATATGTCGTATAGGAATCAACTATACAAAATAACACATTAACAAAATGATGTGTCAAATGGTTTTTAAGGTAATACCTTTGTGACATGAAAAAAAAACAAGTCATGTAAAAAAAATGTTTGATATCAAAATAAAACACAAAGAAGTTTGGCTAATAATGATAAAGTCTAATAAACAAGACTTGTAATTTTCCTGAAGGAACTCTCCTGACGGAATAAATAAAGTACTATCTATCTATGGTTCTTCTCCAACACTCCCTAGTGGTTCAGTTTGGCCAACAACAACTAAAACCAGGAGTGACACCTCTCACATAGAATACACAATCTTCACAGCCAGCGTTCAATGGGATGAGATGACAAAACACTTTAGCTAGTACTGATGTTATTTGAACACTGATATAGTTTGCAGTTAGAAATAGGAGTGAACATCCCAGTCAACAAAGTAAAGAATTTATAAACAAGTTTTGACAACGTTCACAACACATCGCCTTCAGCATGTTTCCTCACCGTCACAGCAGCTGATGAACGCTGTATTGTCAAAATGAAAGCAACATTATATAGTTTTTATCCTTCGCTGTTTACTTTTAGTGTGGGGACAAGTACGTCTGTCTCCAATATTGTGCTCTTAAACACAAGGCTTAGGTAAGCCAGGGAAAAGGACTATAGCGTCCTGGAAGATTTGGTGCTGCAAGGAGTTCTGGGAATTTGTTCTGTTGTGTTTATGTTGTGTTGCAGTGCAAATATTCTCCCGAAATGTGTTTGTCATTGTTGTTTAGTGTGGTCTCACTATACGGCACAGGTTTATGACAGTGTTGGCGTTGTTTATACGGCCACCCTTAGTGTGACATATATGGCTGCTGACTAAGTATGCGCTTCATTCACTTGGACGTGTGTGTTCAAAATTAGCATAATTATTTAATTTGACAATGGCCATACAGAATGGCAGATTTACTAGACAAACTCAACCAAAAAACATAGTTTTTCCCATCCATTGCTATATGACGTTAAACAAAGTGCTTAATTCCATTTACTCCGAAGGTTGAATTGATGTTGTTATTTCGCCATGATTATCAAGCCAAATGACGCTTGTGTGCATGTGCATGCGCCTGACTTTGTGTTGCCTAAAATGCATCAATCAATCACGAGATTTCGATAATTAAAAAAGTAGACGGTATTACTGACCGTCTGGAATTTTTATCGCAAATTATCATTATACCGTTGATCATAACATCCCTCTTCCATTAATAAGTAAAAATTCAAGGGCGGTCACGGCATGTTCTTGCTAGAAATCTTGGTCTATCTTTTTAGGGCATTACGGCAAATGAGCCGTGGTTAAATTAGAGTCCTGGTTTTATCTAAACATACTTGACCAACAAAACAGATTGTGATTCTGATTATTCAAATTTTGTGTATATTTCAAAGTGAAAATTGCTACTGAGCACACCAGTCTCCTCACATATGCATAGACCTGTTCATCGACCGTAAAACAACCTGCGCAACCTTCCAGGTAACCAGCCGCGGTTAAAGTAAATGAGCATGTACAATCAAAATAAACATGATTAATGCCGTACTTGTCCAAAAGCCGCACTCGGTGCTCGTTGAGAAGAGCGATACGTGCTTTCACGTCAGTACCAACAACTTAGGGTCTATTTGCTTCCTTCCTTACCATGAATTCGGACTTTATTAATGAAGGCGAGTAGTCTCGCCTCGACTACTGTAACATATTATTTTCGGGTCTCCCCATGTCTAGCATTAAAAGATTACAGTTGGTACAAAATGCGGCTGCTAGACTTTTGACAAGAACAAGAAAGTTTGATCACATTACGCCTGTACTGGCTCACCTGCACTGGCTTCCTGTGCACTTAAGATGTGACTTTAAGGTTTTACTACTTACGTATAAAATACTACACGGTCTAGCTCCATCTTATCTTGCCGATTGTATTGTACCATATGTCCCGGCAAGAAATCTGCGTTCAAAGGACTCCGGCTTATTAGTGATTCCCAAAGCCCAAAAAAAGTCTGCGGGCTATAGAGCATTTTCCGTTCGGGCTCCAGTACTCTGGAATGCCCTCCCGGTAACAGTTCGCGATGCCACCTCAGTAGAAGCATTTAAGTCTCACCTTAAAACTCATTTGTATACACTAGCCTTTAAATAGACTCCCTTTTTAGACCAGTTGATCTGCCGTTTCTTTTCTTTTTCTTCTATGTCCCACTCTCCCGTGTGGAGGGGGTCCGGTCCGATCCGGTGGCCATGTACTGCTCGCCTGTGTGTCGGCTGGGGACATCTCTGCGCTGCTGGTCCGCCTACGCTTGGGATGGTTTCCTGCTGGCTCCGCTGTGAACGGGACTCTCGCTGCTGTGTCTTGGATCCTCTTTGGACTGGACTCTCGCGACTGTGTTGGATCCATTGTGGATTGAACTTTCACAGTATCATGTTAGAGCCGCTCGACATCCATTGCTTTCCTCCTCTCCAAGGTTCTCATAGTCATCATTGTCACCGACGTCCCACTGGGTCATTATTGTCACCAATGTCCCACTGGGTGTGAGTTTTCCTTGCCCTTATGTGGGCCTACCGAGGATGTCGTGGTGGTTTGTGCAGCCCTTTGAGACACTAGTGATTTAGGGCTATATAAGTAAACATTGATTGATTGATTGATGAATTGATTAACGTGGACCCCAACTTCAATGAGTTGAAAAACTTATTTGGGTTAAAGCTGGGCGATATGGCCTTTTTTTAATGTCTCGATATTTTCAATTCATATCACGATACACGATATATATCTCGATATTTTGCCTTAGCCTTGAATGAACACTTGATGCATATAATCACAGCGGTATGATGATTCTATGTGTCTACATTAAATCATTCTTCTTCATACTGCATTAATATATGCTTATTTTAAACTTTCATGCAGAGAGGGAAATCACAATTAAGTTCAGTTCAGTTTATTTTCAGTCTAACAAAAACCTATTCAAACATAGATCACGATTCAAAAATGAATAACATGACTGAAACAGGCAGAAGCAAAAAAGCTTATATGCACAACATAAATTTTTTTACATTCAATTAAGTTACCTTTTCTAATAATTTTGTTATACAAAAATGAATATAGTCATTCAGCATTTACATTTAAGTTGCCCTTTAACAAATAATACAAAAATATGTACATACACACATGCACTTTTTTGTAAATAGATAAACATACATACCTTCTAAATGCAACGTTTAACCAAACAAACATACATTTCTAGTTCACATAACTTTTTAAAATACATTGTGACATGTTCTTTTTTAAATTAAATACTGAGTCACTCATTTTTATTTCTTTACCAACAGAATTCCACAAATTAACACCGAGAACAGATAAACATCTACGTTTAACAACTAGTCTTGCTTTTGGTAAAATAAACTTAGATTCATCTCTTAGATTGTATTTGCTGGTCTGTAGAGAGAAGTATTTTTGAATTCCTTCTAGAAGAGTATTTATTTTTGCTTTGAACATTATCTGTGTTATTTTATAATAAACAATATCTTGAAATTTCATAAGTTTTGATTTAACAAATAATGGATGGGTATGGTCATAATATCCTGCTTTGTTTATTAGCCGTACAGCTTTTTTTTTGCAGCAAGACAATATCATTAATTATGGTTTTAAAAGTGGTTCCCCAGAGTTCTACACAGTATGTCATGTATGGAAGTATCAAAGTATAGTACATTGTTAACAAAGAATTATAATTAAGTAATTCTTTAGTTTTATACAAAACACCAAGTGTTTTTGATATTTTTGTTTTTATATAATTTACATGTTGTCTCCATGATAATTTATAATCAATTATAACTCCCAAAAACTTAGTATCAAAGACACGCTCAATTTTATCTACATTTATTTTAATATTTACTTCATTAGATACCTCAGTTTTGGTACCAAATATCATAAATTTAGTTTTAGCAATATTAAGTGATAATTTATTAATATAAAACCAGTTTTTAAGCACTGTCATTTCTTGTTCTATTTTTACCAAAAGTTCATTAAAAATGTTTCCAGAACAAAGGATGGTTGTATCATCAGCAAACATAAAAAATGTTAAGAAACTTGATGCATCACAAAAATCATTAATGAAAATTGTAAATAACTTAAGACCAATTATAGAACCCTGGGGAATTCCACAAACTATATTTTTAAATCCAGATATTGTATTATCCACCTGAACACATTGTTTTCTATTTTCTAGATAGCTCTTGATCCAGGACAGAGCTGGCCCTCGGATGCCGTACTTATCCAACTTATTTATTAACTGTCTGTGGTCAATGGTATCGAAGGCCTTTTTTAAATCAATATAGATGGCTATTGTAAATTCATCATTATCCATAGCAGTGCTAACCTCCTCTAGCATATGCATTACTGCATACGTAGTTGTTCGATTTTCCCTAAAACCATACTGCTGCTGCTTAAGCAAGGTGTTTTTTTTCCAGAAAATGATTTAACTGTTTTGTAAAAAGCTTTTCTAAAATTTTTGAAAATTGAGTGAGTATTGAGATCGGTCTATAATTTTCCATAAGATGCTTATTTCCGTTTTTAAAAACAGGAATAACCTTTGCTATCTTCATATCATCTGGGAAGTATCCACACTGGAATGATTGATTACATATGTGAGCCAATGGCTTAACAATTAAATGAATACATTCTTTAATAATTACCATATCTATGTGATGTATGTCTGTAGATGTTTTACTTTTAAAGGCTTTTACTGTTTGAATTATATCCACTTCTGTTACTCCACTCAAAAACATTGATTTTAAATTAGGGTTTATTGTGTTTTTAGTCAAGCCTGTGTCCTCATAAACAGGTATTTTTTCTGCAAGTGCAGGGCCCATATTAACAAAATAGTCATTACATTTTTCCACTGTTATTTATTTTTTGTTTAGTTTTATATTTTTATCATTTATAAAGTAGCTCGGAGTCTCATGATTTTTACATCTATTACCTAAAACCTGGTTGATTGTGTTCCATGTTTGTTTAATATTATTTTTGCTATCTTCAAATTTCTCGTTATAATAACTTTCCTTTTGATTTCGTAGACAGAAGTCAACTTATTTTTATAAATTTTATACTCCCTTTCATTTTGTTCAGTTTTATTTTTTAAGTAACTATCATACAGAGCATTTTTTCTATTGGAGGCCATTACTAGACCCTTCGTCATCCAAGGCTTATTTTTACTCACTTTCTTTGGTGTGGACTTCACGACTGGACAGCAGGAATTATAAAGTTCTAACCATTTAATCAGAAATGCCCTGTATGAATCATTACAATTTTCAACATACACCCCTTCCCAGAAACATTTTGAAAGCTCATTCTTAAATGCTTGTATTCTTTCAGGTGTCCTTAATCTTGTTAATTTGAACAATGTTTTTTGTGTTATATTATTTACAAACATACTTTGAATATTCACAAACACTGGAAAATGATCTGTGATGTCACTAAGGAGTATTCCACCTGTAGTTATGTCATGGATATTTTTAAAAATATTGTCAATGAGGGTAGCACATTCTCGCGTTATTCTGCTTGGTTTATCAATTATTGGTTGCAAACCACAAGTAAACATTTCATTCATAAAGTCATTAGTTGGTTTATGGGTTCTCCATTTTAATAAATCAAAATTGAAATCTCCACACACAAAGACACATTTCTTGTTAGCTAGTTTTCCAAGTACTTTTAGTAGGCTGTCATGGAAAAGCTCTACATGTGACCCAGGTGTCTTATAAATACAACTCAAATATGCACTACGTTCGTTGTTTATTTGTATTTTTATAGTCATACTCTCATAACATCATCTATAACTAGACTGTTGATAATTTCACAGTAATATTTTTTCTGTACATGAATGCAACACCACCTTCTTTTTTATTTTTTCTTTTTATATTATAAAAATCATAACCTTCTAATATAAACATATCATTAATTTCATCTGTCAACCATGTCTCTGAGATGGCAATTGCTTGGAATGTTGATTTTAAAGATTCCAAACACTCTTGTATCTTCTCAAAATTAGCCCTGAGACTTCTACTATTGAAATGAATAAGCGAAAAACCCTTTAAATCCAAATTTTTAAATCTATCCACTGAGTAATATGAAACATCTATGTTATGTAATCCACTTAAATTAATTTCTGGATCAATGTCATTACAAAATTCTCCTACTTTATCATCATTCATTTCTAAATAACTTAAATTTAGTTCCTTACAGCTTATCCTGTCTTGAATATATTCTTGCCCAGCTATACTGCTTTCTTCCTCGTCAGAAATATAAAAGTCAAACTCATTATTAGTCATCCTCCAAAGAAGTTTAACCAAAATATCAATAATGTACTAAAATGTACGATATAATTTAAAAAAACACACATTATCCATAATCCTAATGTCCATATACCATGTGTACCATACATTTTCATTGTCCACATACTATTTGTTGTCCTGATTCAACAAGTTATTTAAATTGTTCCAAGTCTTTCACGTTTTTAATCCATATTGGCTTCATTTGATCCGATTTATTTAGTTTTATGTAGACTTTGCCATGTCTCGTCCATGTAGATTGAATCTTATTTACTTTCCTGAGAATGCGGCCACTTCTTGCAATTTCACCATTTTTCTTTGTCAGGTGCTCATTCAGATAAATTCCAGTGCCCTTTAGCTTTTTGGACTGTCTCAGCAGCTCCATTTTGTGTTTCTGGTTAACCATCTGTATCACTATTATTGGTCTTGCTTTAACATTCTTGTTTGGAAATGAATAGCATGTTGATATGTTTTGTTTCTCAACGATGATGTTTTTACCTCTGAAAAAGTTCAGGAGTTTTTGCTCAAGAGTTTCAAGTTCCTTTGTAGGAGCATCTTCACCTTGGTTCAGCCCAGCTGTAACTCGAGCATAACTGCGGTGTTTCAGCTCTAGTCCTGTGACCACAATGTCATTGACAAGTGATTGTTGCTCCAAATCTTCACATCTCTGCTCCAAGAGTTCAATCCTTTTGTCTCTCTGGATCACTTTCTCCTTCAGCTCCTTCTCTTCCTCCATGAGGCCCATGCTGTTTCCTTGTTGCTTTAGAACCTTAGCAATCTCTTCACCCATGAAGTTTAGAGATTTCTTTATCTCTTCAAGTTCCTCTGACAACTTTTTAATTGTTATTGTCATTTTTTCAAGTAATTTTACACAGGTATTTTAGGTAACTTGATGAACTGCACTGAAGTTTTCAGAAGGCCTGTTTGGGCCTTGATTTGATACTCTTAAAATACCTTTTTCAGATTCCAATGTTGTTGCAATATCCCCAAAGTAGTGAAGTAAAGTATTCCTTCACCATCAGCAATGGAGCATTTCAAGATATTTGTCTCAGATTCCAGAGATATTTGATGAATTGTAGAGAGACTCTGAGCAGGGAGAAGTAATTGACCAAAACTGTATTTATTAAACAGTTATTAAGCAGTGGCACAATCATTCATGTCATTTCAAAACAGAAATTGCAAGATTGTCAGAGATATTTAAAAACAAGCTATTAGTGCACTTTTGTGCATGATGTCACTAAGATGACATATCAAAACAAGGCTAAATTGAAGTGTACGTTTTGTACAGAACGCCAGTACGATAGTTAAAAACAAATAAAGTGTGCTTGTGCATGATGCCACACAAGATATTTTAATAAGTGTCACATAAAAATGAGCTGCATATCAAATAGTATATGTCCTACGGTGTTGATGTAGTTGCTTCGGCATTTTGTGGGTATGGCACCGAACTGAGATGTTGACATGCAGTTTCAAGCTCTCTTTATTCTCTAATGGGTGGCTTTTCAAATGATGCTACAAATTAGCAGTGCTGCTACTTTTGTACGTTTCTGCCGTATAAATGTTCCAACATCTTCCCGCTTGAAGCCAAACCACCGCCAGACGATGGACCCCGTGCTGTTTTTCTTGGGAATTAATTATTCCTTCATTTGTTACCAGATTCGCACCTTCTTCCTCTCGTATTACCACTCACAACACACCGTTAGCATCACAGCTAATGTTACCCATGCCGCTACCTCTCTGCTCGGGGAGGGCGTGTGACGTTGCACGCGTAACGTATATAAGAAGGTGCACTCATTTTGTCTCTGTGCGAAGGAGAGACAAGAAAGAGGAAGAAACGCATGCAGTGTAATGCCCGCAGCTAAAAGCAACTGCGTGAGAACGTATACTCGAATATCACGATGTAGTCATTTTCTATATCGCACAGAGACAAACCCGTGATATATCGATATATCGCCCATCCCTAATTCGGGTGTTACCATTTAGTGGTCAATTGTACGGAATATGTACTGTACTGTGCAATCTACTAATAAAAGTTTCAATCAATAAATCTTAAATATAGCGACAACGTTGCTAATTTGGCATCGCTGATCCCCTCCTGTTCTGTGTTTTTATTCTCCAGCAGACCAGGTGCATTATAATGTGCAAGGTCAAAAATTTATGTACCGTATTTTTCGG
The DNA here is from genome assembly GCF_033978795.1 of Nerophis ophidion. NCBI lineage: Eukaryota > Metazoa > Chordata > Actinopteri > Syngnathiformes > Syngnathidae > Nerophis > Nerophis ophidion. The sequence continues at coordinate 32,672,881 of NC_084615.1, forward strand.
ATTATAAATCGCTCCGGAGTTTAAGTCGCACCGGCTGAAAATGCATACTAAAGAAGGAAAAAAAACATATATAAGTCACACTACAGTATAAGTCGCATTTTTTGGGGGAAATTTATTTGATAAAATCCAACACCAAGAATAGAAATTTGAAAGGCAATTTAAAATAAATAAAGAATCGTGAACAACAGGCTGAATAAGTGTACGTTATATGACGCATAAATAACCAACTGAGTATGTTAACGCGGTCTGGTATGTTAACGTAACATATTATGGTAAGAGTCATTCAAATAACTATAACATATAGAACATGCTATATGTTTACCAAACAATCTGTCACTCCTAATCAATAAATCCGATGAAATATTCTTCCTCAGTGTCGCTTGTAAACAACTCTGCCAACTCCCAAGGTAGACGATACGCTGCTTCCTCTTCTATCGGCACGTCGCTTACGTCAGAGTCATTGTCAGTTGAAGTTCCGATTATTCCAGCCTTTCTGAATCCGGACATGATGGTTTCGGTTGCTGATATACGCTTTGTCTCTTACGTGAATGAGATAAAGAATATTATTTGATATTTAACCGTAATGTGTTAATAATTTCACACCTAAATCGCTCCAGATTATAAATCGCACCCCCGGCCAAACTATGAAAAAATGTGATTTATAATCCGAAAAATACGGTATGCGAAACACTGGTATGTCAATTAATATAAATAAATACAATTATTTGCATTCCTTTTGGTAACTCTTGAAAGGTCAGTGGTATTCAGTTTTATTTCAATTGTAGGCTCCAGTTGTGTAGAGCAATGGTTCTCAAATAGGGGTACGCGTACCCCTGGGGTACTTGAAGGTATGCCAAGGGGTATGTGAGATTTTTTTTTTTAATATTCTAAAAATAGCAACAATTCAAATATCCTTTGTAAATATATTTATTGAATAATTCTTCAAGAAAATATGAATGTAAGTTCATAAACTGTGAAAAGAAATGCAACAATGCAATATTCAGTGTTGACAGCTAGATTTTTTGTGGTCATGTTCCATAATTATTGATGTTAAAGATTTATTTTTTGTGAAGAAATGCTTAGAATGAAGTTGATGAATCCAGATAGATCTTTATTACAATCCCCAAAGAGGGCACTTTAAGTTGATGATTACTTCTATGTGTAGAAATATTTATTTAGAATTGAATCACTTGTTTATTTTTCAACTAGTTTTTAGTTATTTCTATATCTTTTTTTCCCCAAATAGTTCAAAGAAGACCACTACAAATGAGCAATATTTTGCACTGTTATACAATTTAATAAATCAGAAACTGATGACATAGGGCTGTATTTTTCTTCTTTCTCTCTTTTTTTCAACCAAAAATGCTTTGCTCTGATTAGGGGGTACCTGAATTAAAAAAATGTTCACAAGGGGTACCTCACTGAAAAAAGGTTGAGAACTGGTGTAGAGAATAATGATGGTTTGCCATGTTGACCTACATGATGTAAATCTTCATTGAAAGTCACGCTTAAAATGTCGGAAAAGCCAGTACATTAGCATACCATTAAAGTGATGATTATCTTTGGAGGCCGTTTTTTTTTCCATTTGAGTTTGTGGTTGATGAGCCTCCAATAGTGAACATGCAAAGGGCATTGGGTTCACTTACGGATATTTTAAGTGGAATACTAAAACATGGTGCAAATGTATAAAACGATTGACAGGAAATGTGTAATTTGTACATTAGCAAAATAATTGATGGAAAATATCACAATATTGTGTAGAAGCTTGCAGCCGTTCTTTCCTGATGCACAACTGCTATGTGCTCATGTAGACAGGCTGTTGGGAAGTGGCTGAAACCTTGGCCCAGAATAACTCTGATAATGGAACCGACTGAGTGTGATCAGGCAAACTGTGAACTGGCTGTGCAAACTGCTTGGCCTGGTTTAGTTTGCAAACGTTGTTAGGAGTTTAAAAAAACATCAATTTTTTTTTTGCAACCCAACCCATAAAAACTGAGTTGAAAAATAATCAATCAATCAATCAATCAATCAATCAATCAATCAATCAATCAATGAATGTTCATTTATATAGCCCTAAATCACTAGTGTCTCAAAGGGCTGCACGAACCACAACACAAACCACTACGACATCCTCGGTAGGCCCACATAAGGGCAAGGAAAACTCACACCCAGTGGGACGTCGGTGACAATGATGACCCAGTGGGACGAACCCCTGCCCCCAAAGACACATCCACAGCATGGTTTTAGGGCCCTTCTACTCTAAGATGGCTAAAGTTAGCCAGGGTTAATCCCACCTAACCTTATCCTTGTCCACATACACACAATGATCGTTTAAGACCCCCCCACCCCCTTTTTTTTAGCTACATATTAGCAGTAATGCTACTTTTTGTAGCAACGCTTTTGCCCCACACTTGACAAATTACGGTTGTCTGTTCGACATATTCCCACTTGAAGCCAAATCACCACCAATCAATTTTTCCTTCATTTTTTACCAGATTTGCACTTTCTCTCGTATTACCACTCGCACCACAGCTAACGTTACCCATGCTGCTGCCTCTCTGCCCCAAGAGGGCGTATACGTATGTGACGTATGTAAGAAGGTGCACTTGCTGTCTGTGAGAAGGAGAGACAACAAAGAGTGGGAAGACCCTGTAGTGTAACGCCAGCAGCTAAAAGCAACTGCGTAAGAACATACACTCGAATATCACAATATAGTCATTTTCTACATCGCACAGAAACAAACCCTAGATGGTAGTACTGTATAGACTACAGTGTGTTGCCTTAGTCAGGGTAGTCTTTGCCATTAAGTTGAATGTGCCAGTTTTTTCTTTTGTTGTGGCCACCAACATGTTTAAACTGTAAGCATTGTATTTACTATACACCATTTGTTTGAATATAGCATGCACCTTAGTTGTAGGAAATCCTTCCATCCGTCCATTCATTTCCTACCGCTTATTCCCTTTTGGGGGTCGCGGGGGGAGCTGGCGCCTATCTCAGCTACAATCGGGCAGAAGGCGGGGTACAAATCGCCATGTCAAATCGCTAATGCTAAACGGTAGCATGTCGATTGCAAATCCCATTAAAATCGAGCTAGCACATTGTGAAAAGTGGAGCCTGAATGCACTTTTGAGCGCCTTCTTCTTGCTTTGTTGGTATGGAAAATTGTAACATTATTGCGACATCATTTTATCTGGCCCGCAAACATCTGGAAATGATAAGTGTCAATAAAGTTCTTCATATTTTCTCCCTAAATGTAATGGATTTTTTTCATTTTGACAGAAAAAAATATATTTACTGCTTGAAATTGCATCCCTTTAAACTTTAATTTTATCCAATATTGCAACAAATATTACAATATATTATCATACTTTGCCGAAAAAGGTTTTTGTCTAAATAAAAATACTTAACTTTACAGCAAACTACCCATCAAATTAATAAAAATGACAATAAATTGTACTTTGTTCCTTACAGCATATTACTGTAAATTGAAAAAAACTACTACTGTTTTTTGCGCAAAAATTCTGTTGACTGAGCTGCCAGTTTTTGACTGTAAAATCTACGCTTGTTGTTTTTAAGGGTGTATTACTGTAAATGGAGAGACGGTACATTGTTTTTTACGGTAGAAAAACTGGCAGCTAACTTGACAGAATAAAAAAATACCCTGCACTGTTTTTCCATTGACAATGTAATGTTGTAAAAAAAACAACGTAAATTTAACACAAAAATTCTGGCAACTAAACTGCCAGCTTTTTCCATAACCTCCCCCCCAAAAAAACAAACAGTGGTACTGTTTTTACATTTACCGTAAAATGTTGAAAAAAACCCCCCACTTTATTTCACAGAAAATTTTGTAAATGTAAAGTTTTTACTGTCTACTTAAAACAATTTCTATAATTAATAATGGAATCCAGAGGCAAATTCATACACTTTTCACTGTTACAAGCGGCCCTCTGACGGCAGCTATAACTGTCATGTGGCCCTTAATGAAAAGCAGTTTGACATCCCTGATCGAGAGGCAGTCAGGCCGAGTCCGCTCTGAGCGATTGCTTGTTTCTCGGCCAAGCACTTGAGCTGTTGCGGACGTGACATCACGTGCAAAAAAGATTTTCAAAATATGGCGCTGTTAAATTTTACATGAATCGGTATTTTTTAGTACCAATTGACTTGGGTCAGTACTATTGTTGTCCCGATACCAATATTTTGGTACCGGTAACCCATCCCATCCATCCATTTTTCTACCGCTTATTCCCTTTCGGGGTCGCGGGGGGCGCTAACGATACCAAAATTATTTCAATACTTTTCGGTACTTTTCTAAATGAAGGTGACCACAAAAATTGTATTATTGGCTTTATTTAAACAAAAAATATTAAGGTACATTAAACAAATGTTTATCATTGTAAGTTTGTCCTTAAATAAAAGAGTGAACATATAAGACAACTTGTCTTTTAGTAGTAAGTAAACTAACAAAGACTCCTAATTTAGCTGCTGACATGTGCAGTAATATATTGTGTCATTTTCCTTTCTATTATTTTGTCCAAATGATTAAGGAGAAGTAGTATAAAAAATAAATTATTAATCTACTTGTTCATTTAATGTTGATATCTGCTTACTTTTTATTTTAACATGTTCTATCTACACTTCTGTTCAAATGTAATAATCACTTATTCTTCTGTTGTTTGATACTTTACATTAGTTGTGGATGATACCACAAATTTAGGTATCAACCCGATACAAAGTCGTTACAGGATCAGACATTGGTCATATTTAAAGTCCTCGTGTGGCGGACTGGTACTTTTCAGAGGCGGTATAGTACCGAATATGATTCATTAGTACCGCAGTACTGTACTAATACCGGTATACCCTAGTCCAGTGGTTCTCAACCTTTTTTCAGTGATGTACCCCCTGTGAACCTTTTTTTTAATTCAAGTACCCCTTAATCAGAGCAAAGCATTTTTGTTTGAAAAAAAGGGATGAAGAAGTAAAATACAGCACTATGTCATCAGTTTCGGATTTATTAAATTGTATAACAGTGCCAAATATTGCTCATTTGTAGTGGTCTTTCTTGAACTATTTGGAAAAAAATATATAAAAATAACTAAAAACTTGTTTAAAAATAAACTACACACTTGATTACTTCTACACATAGAATTAGTCATCAACTTGAAGTGCCCTCTTTGGGGATTGAAAAAGAGATCCACTTGGATTTATCAACTTCATTCTAAACATTTCTGCACAAAAAAATAAATCTTTAACATCAATATTTATGGAACATGTCCACAAAAAATCTAGCTGTCAACACTGAATATTTCATTGTGGTATTTCTTCTCACAGTTTATGAACTTACATTCATATTTTCTTGAAGTATTATTCAATACGTATATTTATTAAGGATTTTTGAATTGTTGCTATTTTTAGAATATTAAAAAAAAAATCTCACGTACCCCCAGGGGTACGCGTACCCCCATTTGAGAACCACTGCTCTAGTCAATAGGGCTGCAAATCTTTGGGTGTCCCACGATTCGATTCAAAATCGATTTTTTTTTTTTCAATTCAACACGATTCTCCATTCAAAACGATATTTCCAGATTTAAAAGGATTCTATATTCATTCAATACATAGGATTTCAGCAGGATCTACCCCGGTCTGCTGACATGTAAGCAAAGTAGTAGATTTTTGTAAAAAGCTTTTATAATTGTAAAGGACAATGTTTTATCAACTGATTGCAATAATGTATTTTTGTTTTAACTATTAAACAAACCAAAAATATGATTTATTGTATCTTTGTGAAAACATTGGATACAGTGTGTTGTCAAGCTTATGAGATGTGATACAAGTGTAAGCCACTGTGACACTATTGTTTTATTTTTATTTTTATAAATGTCTAATGATAATGTCAATGAGGGATTTTTAATCACTGCTATGCTGAAATTATAACTAATATTGATACTGTTGTTGATTATATTCATTTTTGTTTCACTACTTTTGGTTTGTTCTGTGTCGTGTTTGTGTCTCCTCTCAATTGCTCTGTTTATTGCAGTTCTGAGTGTTGCTGGGTGAGGTTTGGTTTTGGAATTCGATTTCATTGTTATGGTATGTCTGTGTATTGTTTTGTTGGATTGATTAAAAAAAAAAAAAAATTAAATGAGAATTGATTCTGAATCGCACGACGTGAGAATTGCGATCCAAATTCAAATACATTTTTTCCCACCCCCCTACTAGTCAATAATTATAACAGTGCCAGATACCGTACCCATCCCTATTGGTATCACTATGAACATCTTTTTTTCATCTACTTTCTCGTAAGTTTCCATTCGGGGGCCTTTCCACAAAAAAACACAGACAAAGAACATTTTAGGCATTTTTCTTGAGCCTTGTTTCTAGTATGTAGCTTCAACTGTAGGGAATAGTGATCTTTGCGGAGCAAATGCTGTAAAGAAGGATGTTATTCCCTGAGAAGCACCTGGCTAACACCGGCTCCATAAATCAGCAACGACTAGCTACTGGTCTTGCATTACCAGTGGAATTTTGATGGAGGAAAGACGTGGGGTGCTTAATTGTTGTGCATGCAGCTCCACTTTTTCTCAATGCAGTCCATGATCGCTTATTTAAAGGCCAGGGAGCAGCGGTGACATGAGTGTTAGACACACAAGCAGTGTGTGTATAATTACTTTGTCTCCTAGCGCTGTCAGCTCGCTGCACGCAGCGCCTCGTAACATTCAACACTATTCCTCCCTGAAGCCTAATTGGCCCATTTCCAAAGTATGAGGGCGGGGCCTGGTTGAAAGCTTTGATCCTGCAGACCACACCGGTGTCAACGTTCCCCTACCTGAGTGCTTTTATAGCCCACGTTCCTGGCAGTGGGATTAAGCCGTACGCAACCCGCTGAGTGTCAGCCTGTCTACCTGCCTGTACTTTCTTTCTCGCCTGCTGTACTTGCCCGTGGCTCTGCATACCTGAACGTGAACTCTAATTATGTGGCAGTTGCTGCATTCCTCCGACAACGACCGCGCAAACCCACTCACAAATATTACATGTGGTGTCATGAAGGCATAAATGCTCACACTTTCCATGTAGTGTCTTATTAGAATTTGAGTGGAAAAAAATGATTGAGATAGACCTAGCACAGGGGTGTCAAACTCAAATACAGAGTGGGCCAAAATTTTAAACGGAACAAAGCCGCAATTAACCTTTTAATAGGGACCCAAACAAGTGTTGCATTAAATATTGAACAAGCAAGGCTTATATAACTTTAGTGACATGCAAAATCCAGTTTCAAATAATAATAGTAATTTAAAAAAATATCAATGGCATATCAAATAAAATTTTAATAAAAATGTAATGCCTTTTTTTCTATTTGCAATCTTGTGAGGTAAATATAAAAAAATTTCCACAGGCTAATAATACATTTGAAAATAAGATAACAATAATGAATGAACCAAACATTCAAGCCTTGAAGTAGCAAGAGAAAATGCATGAATAAAACGTTAATTATTGGTCAGTTTGCTGGAAGTTTCCCGGAAGAGTTAGTGCTGCAAGGGGCTCTGGGTATTTGTTCTGTTGTGTTACGGTGCGGATGTTCCCCTGAAATGTGTTTGTCATTCTTGTTTGGTGTGGGTTCACAGTGTGGCGCATATTTGTAACAGTGCTAAAGTTGTTTATACGGCCACCCTCAGTGTGACCTGTATGGCTGTTGACCAAGTATGCAATTGCATTCACTTGTGTGTGTGTGTGTGTAAAAGCCACAAATATTATGTGACACGCTGTTAGTATGGCGGAAAAGCGGACGTGACGACAGGTTTTAGAGAACGCTAAAGGCAGTGCCTTAAATGCACGCCCCCAATATAGTTGTCCCGGTGGAAATCGGTAGAAATTCGGGAGAATGGTTGCCCCAGGTGATTTTCGGGAGGGGCACTGAACTTCGGGAGTCTACCGGGAAAATTAGGAGGGTTGGCAAGTATGAGTATTAGCGGTGAATGCGGTGTTACAGCGGCACCGACGCTGTATAACACCGGCCGGCCAGCTCCAATGCTAAATTGATATTGCCTCAAGGGCCAAATTAAATTACACGGCGGGCCAGAGTTTGACACCCATGACCTAGCATATACATTCACAATCAAAAGTTTACATACGCTTGTAAAGAACATAATGTCATGGCTGTCTTGAGTTTTCAATCATTTCTACAACTCTTGTTTTTTTGTGATAAGAGTGATTGGAGGACATACTTGTTGGTCAACAATAAAATCATTCATGAAGTTAGGTTCTTTTATGAATGTATTGTGGGTCTACTGAAAATGTGAGCAAATGTGCTAGGTCAAAAGTATACATACAGCAATGTTAACATCTGGTTACATGTCCCTTGGCAAGTTTCACTGCTATAAAGCGCTTTTGGTAGCCATCCACAAGCTTCTGGCTGTCATGTGTTTGTGATCATGTTCTGTTTAGTTATGTTCTCTTTTGTTTTTGACTCCATTTGTTCCTGTCAGGGCTTCACGGTGGCAGAGGGGTTAGTGCGTCTGCCTCACAATACGAAGGTCCTTAGTAGTCTGGGGTTCAATCCCGTTGTCAAGCCAAATTTGTGCCCAGCCAAAATAAGTGCTCAGGGGGCACCTGCGCAGTCCACCGGTGCGCCGGGCAGTTTTTTGACAGGGCGGCGTCATTGTCAAACCAACGTGTGTGTTGCGAGAGAGAGACCGTCCACTATTTTTAAAAGCTTAACTCACCAAAATTAAAACTACTGATCTTATATGTTTCATCCTGCTGTTTCTCCATAGTTAATAGCCTAGGACAATATATATCACAGTAACTTTGGTATGATACGTTTTTTCTTTTAGCTAACAATATCAGCAAATCCACGGGCAATTATTTGGCAAGCTGTCCCATACACACTGTATACAATAGGGTGGCTCTAAAGGCGCTAAATATATGTATGACCCGACACGCTTGGGCACTTATTTCGCAGCAAGCACTTATTTCGCTTGACACCGGGCCCGGGATCTTTCTGTGTGGAGTTTGCGTGTCGTCCCCGTGAATGCGTGGGTTCCCTCCGGGTACTCCGGCTTCTTCCCACTTCAAAAAACATGCACCTGGGGATAGGTTGATTGGCAACACTAAATTGGTCCTAGTGTGTGAATGTGAGTGTGAATGTTGTCTATGTGTGTTGGCCCTGCGATGAGGTGGCGACCTGTCCAGGGTGTACACCGCCTTCCGCCAGATTGTAGCTGAGATAGGCACCAGCGCCCCCCACAACCCAAAGGGAATAAGCGGTAGAAAATGGATGGATGAATGGTTCCTGTCACTGTGCACTCTTGTTTGTTATTGTCACCATGACTACCAATTAGTTTGTAGCTGTCATGTCACACAGCTGGTTCTTTTGGACTCATGCACCTTTCAATCACTGCACCTATTTAAGCCTGTAGTTGCCAGGCAGTCAGCCTGGTGACATAACCCTCAATCACCTCCTACGCACCCTGTTTTCCATGCCGATGATCCATGCTCTTTCTCGGTCACAGTAAGTGTTTTCGTTTTGGTTTTTTCATAGTTCTGCCATTGTGCAAGTTTTTTTTTCGGAGCCAAGTTCTTGTACCTCTGTCAGCGCCTTTTGTTTGTAGCTTTTTTGAGTTATTAATTAAAAGATGTCCTTACTTTCACGCCATGTCCGTTCCCATCGCTTTGCACCACGGGAAAACAAACCTCACCACAGTCCACGCCTTGACACTGGCAAGCTTCTGGTTGAATTTTTGGCCACTCCTCTTGACAAAATTGGTGCAGTTCAGCTAAATGTTTTGGTTTTCTGACATGGACTTGTTTCTTCAGCATGGTCCACATGTTGAAATCAGGACTTTGGGAAAGCCATTCTATAACCTTAATTCTAGCCTGATTTATTTAGCCATTCCTATACCACTTTTGACATGTGTTTAGGGTCATTGTCCTGTTGGAACACCCAACTGCGCCCAAGACCCAACATCCAGGCTGATGATTTTAGGTTGTCCTGAAGAATTTGGAGGTAATCCTACTTTGTCCCATTTACTCTCTGTAAAGCACCAGTTCCATTGGCAGCAAAACAGGCCCAGAGCATAATACTACCACCACCATGCATGACAGTAGATGTGGTGTTCCTGGGATTAAAGGCCTCACCTTTTCTCCTCCAAACATAATGCTGGGTATTGTGGCCCAACAGCTCACAGAACCTTCCTCCAGAAAGCGTTATCTTATCCACTACGGACTGGACTTTCACTATTATGTTAGAGCCACTATGGACTGGACTTTCCCAATATCATGTTTGACCCGCTCGACATCCATTGCTTTCGGTCTCCCCTAGAGGGGGTGAGATTTTACTTGCCCTTATGTGGGCTCTGTACCGCGGATGTCGTTGTGACTTGTGCAGCCCTTTAATTTATGGCTATATGAATAAACATTGATTGATTGATTATCTTTGTCCATGTGATGTCAGATGAAACAAAAATTGAAATGATTGTAAACTCAAGACAGCCATGACATTATATTCTTTACAAGTGTATGCAAACTTTTGACCATGACTGTATATGATAAACCATTTTTAAAAGATTTGCACAGCATTTTGGTGTTTGTTGATTGCACCACTAACATACACCTCTGCAAAGTATCAACTACATCTTTGTAGTGATTCTGCTAACAAACCAGCCTACGCATGCAGACAAAAACCTTCCACCCTTGCAGTCGTCTGCCAGCGTGTCAAACACATCATTAACCGATCCTTCTCGACACCCACGGTATGAAAGGTTAAAGTTCATGCGGCGTATTGCCGCTCTTTGCCCCCAGGGTTCATGCTACACTTAATTGTTCTATTCACCAATTAACCATTAATTGCTCGCCTTAATGTTTCATGCAGAGGTAGACAAAAGATACTGAGTTAGTGTTCCTATAAAACAAAAAAGATCCTAGGATCCAACATGAGGAAAACCTACAGGGGGTTGCAGTCCTGCAGCTTCTGCCAAGACACGTCAGGTCCATCTGTAGCATGCGATAATAAGTTGTGGTGAAGTGTACATGCTGTGCGACACTGGTCTGTTTCCATTAGGAGAACTAAATCCTATATCTATATATAGATCCAGTAGCTTCCATCTAAGGTCATGCTCCTTATTGGCCAGGATGTCGTCTTTTCTTGCATTTTCAATCGTCCCTCCATCAGCCACCCAAGACCCGCAATTTTCATGTCAGCAAATCTGGCAGCAAAAGCCTTGCCAAACCAACCTCTGTTTACTTTAATAGCAGCCTCACTATTTTAAATCTCTGAGGGGAAAAATGGCATTGTGTCTTCTCTGGATTTGGGATTGTACTGTACACTTTTAAAGGTCATGACACATTTTCTGCTGCTGACCCGATGGAACTTTTACTTACGCAAGCAGTCAAGTGATAGAACTTGTATACTTTGCTTTAAGTGGATTACAGTAAGTCCTCACTCATTTCCACACTGGGCGAATTGAGGAAACCGTTGAACAATAAAGGTTTATTATAAACATTGAAATAATTATGTGGGTTTGTCGCAAAGAGCGTGAGAAGGAAGTGCCTGGGGACTTTATTCATACTAAAAATATAGTACTATGAACATTTCATAGGATTTTTGTGAGAAAAATTATTCGGTATGTACCTCGGTTTAGAGGTCACGGTTCGTTTTTTTTTCGAGACGGTAAGAAAACAACAAAATATAAATTTTTGGGTTATTTAGTTACCAAATTTGTAAACAATGGCTTTATCCTTTTAACATTAGGAATTTGTAACTAATGTCATAACATACATATACACACAGGGTCCATTGCCTGGGTTAATGTGGTCAACATATATAAAATAAAAACTAAATAAGATAAGGCTCAGAATGGTTTCTTAACAAAACTTTTCTACATATAAAGTGCTTTTTTTGGATTGATTGATTGAGACTTTTATTAGTAGATTGCACAGTACAGTACATATTCCGTACAATTGACCACTAAATGGTAAAACCCCAATAAGTTTTTCAACTTGTTTAAGTCGGGGTCCACGTTAAAGGCCTACTGAAACCCACTACCATTGACCACGCAGTCTGATAGTTTATATATCAATGATGAAATATTAACATTGCAACACATGCCAATACGGCCGATTTAGTTTACTAAATAGGAATTTTAAATTTCCCGTGGAGTTTCTTGTTGAAAATGTCGCAGAATGATGACGCGTATGATGACGCGTGTTTGTGACGTCTCGGGTTGTAGTGGACATATTTGCCCAGCACCACTTACGGCTAGAAGTCGTCTCTTTTCATCGCATAATTACACAGTAATTTGGACATCTGTGTTGCTGAATCTTTTCCAATTTGTTCAATTAATAATGGAGACTATAAATAATAATGCTGTTGGTGGAAAGCGGTGGATTGCAGCTACCTTTAACACCGAAACACAGCCGGTGTTTGTTTGTTGTGAAGCTTTAACACAGAGCGATCAAGCAAACATGTTTCTCTACGTCAACCAGCAAGTTTTTGGATGGGAAAATTGTGATATTAAGTCGGTTTTTACCGGAGACTTCAGTGGATTATGCGACCTCATCCTGCAGCCCAAAAAGGCCGCTGTGATCTTGGTTCCTCCATTGGCTTCTCTGAGAGACACTGGCGTTCACCGCAGCCATCCGACTTTCAGGTATGACTTAACAATCTCATTAAACACTATTAAAACAATAAGCAGATAAGGGATCTTCCAGAATTATCCTAGTAAATGTGTCTAAATACATCTGAAACGCTCACACTGCCGCCGCCTGGAGCCGTCGCCTTTTTTTTTTTTTCTTTTTTTAGTCTAACTTTCCTCATCCACGAATCTTTCATCGTCGCTTTCTCGGTCCGAATAGCTCTTGCTGCTGGAGACTATGATTATAAACAATGTGAGGATGTGAGGAGCCCTACAACCTATGACATCTCGCGCACATCGTCTACTACTTCCGGTAAAGGCAAGGCTTTTTTATGAGCGACCAAAAGTTGCAAACTTTATCGTCGATGTTCTCTACTAAATCCTTTTTAGCAAAAATATGGCAATATCGCGAAATGATCAAGTATGACACATAGAATGGACCTGCTATCCCCGTTTAAATAAGAAAATCTCATTTCAGTAGGCCTTTAATCAACATTAAACTGCCTCCAGTTGTTGCTCAGAAGAAATAAAATGACAAAACTATTCTTCTACATATAAAAAGTGCAACATTTAACAGTTTCAAGTTAACTCAGCCTCAGATTAACTTTTCTTCCCCTCCAGCCTGGCTAACTTGGCAGTAAGAGGATATATGGGCTCATTGTTCTTCCACCATAAAAGTAGGTCAAAATCTAGTTTTAATGCAATGCAAATCCTCTTTCTCTTCCTCAAAGCGAGGTTGACTTGGGGGTGGTGTCGCTTCAAAGGGGTTAGCATGTTTGACGTGTTGGCAGAAGCATACCCTACTGCTGCTGAACAATGTCGGCAAACCTCTGTCCTCCATTGTTGTATCGCACCGCGAAGCCTAAGTGTTCCCAAAGGGGAGATGTTAACGAGGCAAAAGGGTCTTCCAGCTCTGGCTTTTGCATGTTGTCCTAGCCCGGTCGCTGCTAGCCTGCCATTTGTTGTGCCTGGCTCTGCAATGTTTACACAACGTGCGGTGCGCTAACTAATATGTCCGTGTGGAAACTCGCCTGGTACACCTCCGAACCGAACCAGTTAAATACAAATACCGTTACACCCCTAGCAGTTGCTGATAAAAATGACAATTGCTGCCCTATTCAACAACACAAAACTGTGAAAATGGTGAATTCACCATAAGAGAATACGATAAGCTATGCTAACCGCAAACTGAAGCTCTTAAAAGTAAACAGAGGCCGGCAGATCGATACAAATTTTGACAATAACAATACCAAGTATATTATTAGTGTATCATCAATACTATAATTAGATCAATATTTTTATTATCAAATATTTTGTTATTATTGTTTATGAACTCAGGACTTTAAAGGAAAAAAAAAGCATATGAAGGGGAACTGCACTTTTTTTGGAATTGTGTAAGACATCAACACATAAGTTATCTTTTTTATGCATTCTAAATAGCAAATAAATGCGATCAAAAGTCTGCTTACAATTGAACCCATGTGAGGCAATTTATTCTGCTTATGAAATTACTATTAAAAAAATCCATTAAGGTTTCATATACATGATTAGATTAGATTAGATAGATAGATAGTACTTTATTCATTCCGTCAGGAGAGTTCCTTCAGGAAAATTACAATTTTCAGCACAATCCCATTCAAGATCAGACAAACATTACAGGGAGACAGAACAGGATCGCTGACGGGTCTGCCGGCTTCCAGCGCCCCTTACAAAAAAAGATGAGATACAGGTAAACAAGGGGGGTGTGGTGGTGGTGGGGGGAATAGAAGATTAAAATGAAATAAAAAAAAATCGGTCTTAGCCTGGGCCTTGGAGAGGGGGGTGCAGACTGAGGCCAAGGGGGAAAAAAAATGATGTAAGTATACAGGTATATGTAATGTCATAACGGGCACATTCATAATACCATTTACCGTATTTTTATGAGTATAAGTCGCAGTTTTTTTCATAGTTTGGCCAGGGGTGCGACTTATACTCAGGAGCGACTCATGTGTGAAATTATTAACACATTACCGTAAAATATAAAATAATATTATTTAGCTCATTCACGTAAGAGACTAGACGTATAAGATTTCATCGGATTTAGCAATTAGCGGTGACTGATTGTTTGGTAAACGTATAGCATGTTATATATGTTATAGTTATTTGAATGACTCTAACCATAATATGTTATGTTAACATACCAGGCACCTTCTCAGTTGGTTATTTATGCGTCATATAACATAGACTTATTCAGCCTGTGGTTCACTATTCTTTGTTTATTTTAAATTGCCTTTTAAATTTATATTCTTGGTGTTGGGTTTTATCAAATAAATTCCCCCCCAAAAATGCAACTTATACTCCAGTGCGACTTATATATGTTTTTTCCTTCTTTAATATGCATTTTCGGCAGGTGCGACTTATACTCTGGAGCGACTTATTCTCTGAAAAATACGGTAATATTTAAATATTTTGATCATTTTAAGCATATGCAAGCGTTTATTTATTTCAACATCACTGACTATTACTTACTATATACTTTATGAAAGCCAACAAACATAATAAAACATCACTTACTATACAATGTCTGCTGTCATTAGGATGCGATTTAAACATTTTTGTTATCTTGTTTAGATGAAGAGTGACTCATAATCCTCACAAAGAAAAGCGTTTTTTAATGTCGTTTTCGCAATTTACGAGTTTGAATTGGCTGTCAGATTGTACCAATATATCGGAATATGTCCTCATCCTTCTACTATACAGGTGAGCGGCATGATCTATGATCCACAGTAAACTTTCACGAGCAGGGAAGCAAGGAAGCAGCTTGCCAGTCGATGTCAACATTGGCACACACGCTTGTGATTACAACGCCGCTATAAATAGTTTGGTGTGCGTTAGCACTTGTAATAAAAATATCACTAATACTTGGTTAATATTCAAGTCACGAAATTGGTCCTCTCATAGGCTCCGTTGTCTATTTACACATAGTTAGAATGCATCAAAAAAACCCTATCTGTCGTCGGGTCTTTCATAATGATTGTGAACAATAAGTAACATATTAAAAAAAAGTGCAATTCCCCTTTAAATCAGTAAAAAATTGTTTTATTATTTAACTGACATTGTTACACCATCATCCTGTGTTTTGTCTGATTATAAAAACTGGATCAAAACTTGAATCATTCAATGCTGTTGAATATTTGAAATACTAGTATAAGCATTGGTATGACCAATACTGCATCTGTAACTACTTGGTATTGGATCGATACCCAAATTTATTGTATCGCCCAGAACTAATGTATAGTATTGAAACAGCAGAATGATAAGTTCTTATTACATTTTAACAGAAGTGCAGATAAAAACATGTTACAACTTAAAGTAACAGTTAATTAGCAAGTAGATTAATAATAGTTTGACAAAATACAATAACTGGAAATAGTGCAATCGTAAATGACATACATTTTCGCATATGTCAGCAGCCAAATTAGAATTTTTAATTGCTTCTATTTTTATTAACATAACAAATAATATATCATGATGTTATCGCAAGTGGCTGCTTCATATATATATATATATATATATATATATATATATATATATATATATATATATATATATATATATATATATATATATATATATATATGTGTGTGTATATGTGATGGATACTTTAGGCTATATTACCCATCCCCCATACAAGTGAGAAAAAAATACCACCTTATAACATAGTCAATACAATCTGGTCATATATCATAAAAAACTAATAATTTAAAAGCTGTTTGTATTAAAATGTTTTGCGTGAACCTGTGTCATTAAATATTGTGCAGCAACCCAAGAGATGCCATCCCGTTTTGGCTTCTGATTCTTAGTTTATTGTTGTGTACCTAACACGGGGCTCTGCAACCCGCGGCTCTCGAGCCGCATGCGGCTCTCTAGTGCCACCCTAATGGCTCCCTGGAGCATTTTTAAAAAATGATTGAAAATGGAAAAAGATGGGGGATAAAATAAGTGTTTTGTTTCAGTAAAGTTTTTGATTGA
Organism: Nerophis ophidion; assembly: GCF_033978795.1. NCBI lineage: Eukaryota > Metazoa > Chordata > Actinopteri > Syngnathiformes > Syngnathidae > Nerophis > Nerophis ophidion. Next base: position 32,689,521 of record NC_084615.1, read on the forward strand.
GGACAAACATGACACAAACATTCCCAATTGTTAGAAAGCCCACTCTTTAGTATATTTGTGTGTATGCTACACTGATGAGACTATTTGGTTTTGTCCCACTAATTTTGGCAGTTCTTGAACTCACCGTAGTGTGGACTGTGAGGCAACAGTTTGTTTACATGTAAAATCTTCCACTCTTCCTTTGTCTCATTTTGTCCACCAAGCGTTTTATGCTGTGCGTGAATGCGCAAGGGTGTGCCTTGTTGATGTTATTGACTTGTTGGAGTGCTAATCAGGCATATTTGGTCAGTGCATGACTGCAAGCCATTCAATGCTAACATGCTTTTTAGGCTAGCTTTATGTACATATTGCATTATTATTCCTCATGTGTAGCTATATTTGTGCTCATTAATAATCCTTTACTTTTATCCTCTTTGTATGTAATTTAGTTTTGCATGTCTCATGACACATTTCTGTATTTAATACTGGCTGCATTAATGATAGTTGTTTGTGCACCATGTTGTTCCAGACCACTGCAAACATTACCCAGCTTGCCAAAGTGCGTGTCCTTTAACTTGGACACACACATCTATACCTTTGGCCATTTTAAGACATTCAAGTTATTTCCAGGGGTTTTCTCACCTTCTGAGTAGCCTCTACTTTACTAATGTTTTGTAATGTAAAAATGTGTAGAATAAATATTCAATTTCAACATTTCTATCAATGAAGATTTGTTTCAACATGCGACACAGTCATTTTGATAGTACGCTTATATAGTAGCTAATATAGACACTTACATCATGTGTTGTCTTCATTATAACACTTATATAAGACTTTTAAAATAATTTTGATTGTAGGCTATTATAGCTAATAAAGACACTTACATCATGTGTTGTCTTCATTATAAGACTTCCTTTTTTGCGGCTCCAGACAGATTTGTTTTTTGCATTTTTGGTCCAATATGGCTCTTTCAATGTTTTGGGTTGCCGACCCCTGACCTAGCATAAACCTGCAGTGTTTATCTCCACTTTTTCCACAATTGTCTGGTTGTTAATCTCCCATATTTTCTGTGTGACTCTGCACTATATGAAGGCCCAAAGCTAAACAATAAACTGGCTTACTGACAGCTCGCCGCCCGGGCTGGGAAAGCTAGGCGAGCGAGTGGGGGGGGGAGGTTCATGCATCAGGAATTTGTCTCTGCTCCACCAAACATCCTCGCCCAGTTTCACCTCCTCCTCCTCCTCCTCCTCCACCTCCTCCTCCTCCTCCTCACTCGCTTACACAGTGGAAAGACAGGCTGCAAAACAAATAGACATACTGTCAAGCAGGCAGACACAACTGGATTGACAGATTCTTTAAAGTGACAGTAGAATAGACAAACAAGTTGACTGTATGTGCTTAATTGTGTTTCTCTAAACCATATCCAATTGTATTTGCAATTTGCAAAGTATGTGAAAATACTGTCTGAACACCACAAAATGCAGAAAACTCAGTTGGCTGTTTTGAATATCCCGCACCGAATATATTTGACAGTTTCCGCAGATTCAGGCTCGGATGATATAATAGAATGGACTTTATTGTCATGGGGGAAAATAAATAACACAAGACGTAAGTAAGGAAAAAACTAACAATTGAAATAAACAGACTACTATCCAATAAAAATGATAAGCAATCCTGTACAATATACAAAACACTATAGAAATACAACATACTGTACAATATACAAAACAAGACAAGAGTACCGAAGCAATAAATAACAATCAGTGTCGGACGTATTGCACGCGAAGGGTAGTATTGCACAGTATGGTATTAGTGAAGGATATTGTATAGGGGTGAATTATTATTGTTATAAGTTAGAGTTCAACATGGTGACAGCTCTAGGACAGAAGCTGTCTCTGAGCTTGTTTGTTCTGGCTCTGATGCACCTGTAGCGCTTGCCCGATGGTAGCAGGTGGAACAGGTGGAAGCCAGGGTGTGTGCTGTCTTGGTTATGTTTTTTGCTTTCTTGAGGCAACGGGAGTTATGTAAATCCTTCAGGGAGAGCAGGGGGCAGCCGATGATTTTTTGTGCAGACTTTATGACCCTCTGAATCGCCTGTTTGTCTACTTCAGTGCAGCTGGCGTACCACACTGTTATGCAGTACGTCAGCAGGCTCTCGACAGCCGAGCGATAGAAGGTCACCATCAGCTACCTCTCCAGTCTGTTCTTCCTCAGCACCCTCAGGAAGTGAAGTCTCCACTGGGCCTTCCGGATGACCGCAGTTGTATTAGTGGTCCAGGACAGGTCAGCAGATATGAGGGTGCCGAGGAACTTGAAGGAGCTGACTCTCTCCACCTCCTCGCCGTTGATGTAGAGGGGGGCGGGGTCTGCAGTGTTTTTCCTGAAGTCAACGATGAGTTTTGTGGTGTTTAGTGCCAGATTATTCACTGAACACCACGCTGATAGTTTCAGGACCTCATCTCTGTATGCATACTCATCCCCACCACCGTTGTGTAATCGTCAAACTTGATTATGGTGTTCTCCGAGTGGGCTGGACTACAGTCATGGGTGACACAGCACACAGCCCTGTGGAGAGCTGATGCTGAGTGTGCGGGAGGAGTAGAGGTGGTGGCCAAGTTTTACTGTCTGACGTCGGTTGGTCAGGAAGTCCCTAATCTAAAGACAGGTGGGTGAGGGGAGGCGTAAGTCCAGCAGTTCGGTGACCAGGATGTCTTGAATAATGGTATTGAAGGCTGAGTTATAGTCAATGAAAAGCATCCTGACATAGCTCCTATGGCTCAGGGTGGCTCAGTGTAGAGTGGAGAGCCATGGTTATGGCGTCATCCGTGGATCTGTTTGCCCGGTAGGCAAACTGCTGTGGCTCTAGGGCGGGGGTGGTGGAGGGGTTTGGGGGTTAGGCTTGAATGTGGTCGAGGACCAGCCTCTCGAAGCACTTAATGATGACAGGTGTGAGTGCTACTGGACGATAGTTGTTGAGGTTGTTTGCGGTAGCTTTCTTGGGTACCGGGATAATTGTGGCGGATTTAAGGCAGGCTGGGGTGAAAGGTTGAAGAGGATGGTGATAATGTAGGAGAGCTGGTCAGCACATGCTTTGAGCACTTTCCCGGGTACACCGTCTTGACCAGTTGCCTTCCTGGTGTTCACTGCCTTGAGTACCCGCCTGCGCAACTTGAGCGTAGTAACGCTTCTGCACTCTGAACATATTATCAGTCATCTGTCCGATGCAAAAAGTGGAAGTAAATGTGCGGTTTATCATTCTCAATCCTTATGTAAGACAAGAACACATATGCTTGGCTTTTCTTTATGCATTCAAAATCGTAAATAAATAGTAAAGATGTCCGATAATATCGGACTGCCGATATTAACGGCCGATAAATGCTTTAAAATGTAGCATCGGCAATTATTGGTATCAGTTTCAAAAAGTAATATTTCTGACTTTTTAAAACAACGCTGTGTACACGGACGTATGGAGTAGTACAGAGCGCCAATAAACCTCAAACGCACTGCCTTTGCATGCCGGCCCAATCACATAATACTCATGGCTTTTACCACACACAAGTGAATGCATAGCATACTTGGTCAACAGCCATACAGGTCACACTGAGGGTGGCCATATAAACAACTTTAACACTGTTACAAATATGCGCCACACTGTGAACCCACACCAAACAAGAATGACAAACACATATCGGGAGAACATCTGCACCGTAACACAACCTAAACACAACAGAACAAATACCCATAACCCTTTGCAGCACTAACTCTTCCAGGACACTACAATATACACCCCCTGTTACTCCCTAGCCCCCCACCTCAACCCCGCCCCCCAACAACCCCGCCCACATCAACCTCCTTATGCTCTCTCAGGAAGAGTATGCCCCAAATCCAAGCTGCTGTTTTGAGGCATGTTAAAAAAAAAAATGCACTTTGTGACTTCAATAATGAATCTGGCATTGCCATGTCGGCATTTTTTTCCATAACTTGAGTTGATTTATTTTGGAAAACCTTGTTACGTTGTTAAATGCATCCAGCGGGGCATCACAAAAAAACTTGGCATAATAATGTGTTAATTCCACTACTGTATATATCGGTATCGATTGATATTGCAATCGGTAATTAAGAGTTGGACAATTTCGGATATCGGCAAAATAGCCTTTATCGGACATGTCTACTAAATAGCCAACAATTGAGTATACAGACTGAGGATCCTCTATTGTTCCTATTATACCCCTCCAAAAAAAATCCACAAACTGCCAACAATACTCCACTTACATGTCGTGACATGAAAATGAACCAAATATGAGTGGTATTGTTATAAGCGCTAACGAAGACAGTTATTTTAGCAGCGCATTGAGAGCAGTGAGTTAATGTTAGTTTATACTGCTATTGTTGACACACTGAGCTGGTGGCTGATTGATTGATTGATTGATTGAAACTTTTATTAGTAGATTGCACAGTACAGTACATATTTCGTACAATTGACCACTAAATGGTAACACCCGAATACGTTTTTCAACTTGTTTAAGTCTGGGTCCAGGTTAATCAATTCATGGTACAAATATATACTATCAGCATAATACAGTCATCACACATGTTAGTCATCAGAGTATATACATTGAATTATTTACATTATTTACAATCAGGGTGGGGGGGTGGGGGGGGGCTTTAGGTTTGGTAGATACTAATTAGGACTTCAGTCATCAACAATTGCATCATCTGAGAAATGTACATTGAAACAGTGTAGGTCTGACTTCGTAGGATATGTACAGCGAGCGGGGCTTCTGCTTCGTCTCAAACTTGCTGAAAAGTTCATTCCAGATGATAATTACACTTAGACTTAGACTTCCTTTTTATTGTCATTAAAATTTGAACTTTGCAGCACAGATAAGAACGAAATTTCGTTGCATAAGCTCATGGTAGTGCAGGATAAAAAAAGCAATAAGGTGCATATATAATTAAATAAGTATTCATAAATAATATATGAATATATATATATAATAAATAAATATATATAAATAAATACATTACTGTACGGATAAATATATTGCACTTTTTCAAATGCGTCCACGTTTATTGATGTATGTTATATTGTCTTTTTTATTCCAGCGAGTTAATCCATTTTGGGGGGAGTTGAGGGGATAATTTAGTTATGATGCATTCAAGAGTCTTACGGCCTGAGGGAAAAAGCTGTTACAGAACCTGGAAGTTCTGCTACGGAGGCTGTGGAACCTCTTTCTAGAGTCCAGCAGTGAAAACAGTCCTTGGTAGGGGTGGGAAGAGTCTTTACAGATTTTCTGAGCCCTGGTCAGGCAGCGGCTTTTTGTGATCTCCTGTATAAAAGGAAGAGGAGTCCTGATGATCTTTTCCGCCGTCCTCACCACTCTCTGGAGAGACTTCCAGTCTGAGGCACTGCAGGCTCCAGTCCAGACAGAGATGCTGTTGGTCAGCAGGCTCTCTATAGTTTTCTGTAGAATGTGGTGAGAATGGTGGGAGGAAGCTGTGTTTTTTTAATCCGACGCAAAAAGTGCATGCGCTGCTGAGCTCTTTTTACAAGAGTTCTGGTGTGTAGGGACCCGGTTATATTGTCAGCTATCTGCACCCACAGGAACTTGGTGTTGCTTACCATCTCCACCGCTGTGCCGTTGATGTAGAGTGGAGCGTGGCTGGACTGGTGCGTCCTGAAGTCAACGATGATCTCCTTGGTCTTGTTGACATTCAGGACCAGGTTGTTGGTTCTGCACCAGTCAACCAGATGTTTCACCTCCTCCCTTTACTCCATGTCATTGTTGTCACGGATGAGCCCCACCACTGTCGTGTCGTCCGCATACTTCACAATGTGGGTTAGTAGTGGACCTGGCGCAGCAGTCATCAACGTGAACTGCAGTGGACTCAGTACGCTGCCTTGGGATGGAGCTCAGGGAGATGGCACTGAAGGTGTTGTTGCCCACTCTCACAGATTGGAGTCTGTCTGTGTGGAAGTGAAGCAGCCACTTCATGCATCTCTCACGTTGTATTAGACACATGTGGCCATGGACCAATGCGCTGGGCGACTTTGACATCTACCAACATGGTGAAAACGACAAAAAAAAATGTTAGACGCGGCAACTTGTTTTAACCCTTAGTGAGGATTGTGATTTATTGTTCATCTAAACCGGATTATGTGAGCGTCCCAATGGTCATCATCCCAGCGAGAGTGGAAATATTATAGGAAGTGTTTGTTTTGTTTTGGTTTATTATGGTTAGTGTGTATGTTTAGCACCCAGCAATGATGTTGATGTGTTTCAATACGTCTGCATCCATTTAGCACTCACCTTTTAAAACTTAATGCTCATCTTCTTTGTGTACGGACTTAAAAATATAAGGTTCTGGATCCTAATTTTTCCCAAAGTAATCGTTCTTGACTCTCGCGAAGTCGACATGACATTGTTGTTGATGGGAAAGGGATCTATTTGTGCTTCCTCCAGCCACGTCATTGGTCATTCATGTGTTTGCCTTGCTCATTATCGGGAATCTCCTTAATATTGTTACTATTTTGAGCATATGTATTTATTTGCATACTTTATAAGTCTTTTAGTGTAATATACCGTATTTTCCGGACCATAGGGCGCACCGGATTATAAGGCGCATTAAAGGAGTCATATTATTATAATTTTTTTCTAAATGGAAAACACTTCCTTGTTCTACATAACATGTAACGGTGGTTCTTTGATCAAAATGTTGCATGGATTATGTTTTACGGATCATCTTCAAGCCGCTTTCTGACGGATGCGCCGTTTTGTGGGCGGTCTTATTCATGTGAATCACCCTCGACAGCGTTTTCTCCCCGTCTTCTTTGTTGAAGCGGTGTAGCGTGCAAGGACGAAGAAGTATCAAAAGATGGAGCTAACTGTTTTAATGACATTCAGACTTTACTTAAATCAATAACGAAGCAGCATCTCCTCATCCGGAAACAATAACACCGAAAATGTGTCCTGTGAAAAAACGACCGGAACTCTAACTAAAGTTCCTGGGGTGAATAATTTAAACTCACTACACCGGTATGTTTTAGCGCTTTCATGGCGAGTTTACTGACAGATATAAGTAAGAACTTTACACTACTTTACATTAGAAATGGCAACAGCGGAGGATGAATGTCACATAACAAGAAGGTAGAGAAAAAGAAGAAGCTTATCGACTACAGTGTCTCTACGGGCTACAAAGGCGGCCGCGCACAAGTTTTCAGGATTCATGCAGATCCTAAATACAAATCAGCAGGTACCAGAAGATAAAAAAAGTTGCTTTTGCATAAATATGCGAAACAAAACGCCAGAAATTATTTATTTCCCTTATACACACACCATAATACTACTCGTATGTTGAAGCACATCAAACGGTGCAGCCGACACTTATCTCTTATGTTTGACTGCCATTTACTGGTCACACTTATCACTATACCATGTACCATATAAGAATTGCTTCGAGGTAGGTAAGCTCAACCAAACGTATTCCTTACATTAGGCAGACCGGGTTATAAGGCGCACCGTAGAGTTTTGAGGGGAAAAAAATGATTTTAAGTGCGCCTTTTAGCCCAGAAAATACAGTACATGTTAATATCTTCAATATAGAGGTAACTTGTTTTTCCATTCTACTGGTACTTTAAAGATATAATGTAAATGCAGCTGCTGCTGCTGCCGCTGTTATCAAGACCCCTTTAAGACTCATCTGCATGCACAGCAATTACTCTTACTATATTCCAAGCATTTAAAATCTGAATAATTAATATGCGGGCCATTGGATCATAAGTCAGTTCATAAAGCATGTGTGGAGGATGGCTGAGCTTACACCCTCTTACTAATTAAATGTCATACTTGAATATCACTTTTAAAAAATGCATTTCCTCCTCTAATTAAATTTTGCGATCCACTAGGTCTTTTTATGCCTGGTGAATATTAAAAAGAGAGTTTCGCCTTGACTCGGGTCCACAACAATAGCCTGCAGACCCGATCTCGCTTCTCCACGCGTGCACCGAGCCATGTCCACTCCATTTATGGAACAGTGGAGCGCAAAGCCCACCTCCTCCTCCTCTTCCTCACCCTCCTCACCCTCCTCCATTCGCCACCACATTCCTCAAACTGCAATGACCTTAAGTATGTTGCAGCTGGCAACCTACATCCTCCTTGATCCTCAAGGGTGACCAGAATAGCTGAGACGGATTGGATTACCTCGTTAATATTTCTTCCCAAAGATGACAAAAGGCATAACTACCGACGATTAGCAGAGAGGCCGGCAAGGTTTCTCTTTTTGTCATGCAGGAATTCCCACGTTTGATAAAGTGGGGAAAAAAAGTATTTAGTCAGCCACCGACTGTACAAGTTCTCCCACTTAAAATTATGACAGAGGTCTGTAATTTTCATCATAGGTACACTTCAACTGTGAGAGACAGAATGTGAAAAAGAAATCCAGGAATTCACATTGTAGGAATTGTTCAAGATTTTTTTTGTAAATTATGGTGGAAAATAAACATTTGTTTCAACCATTCAAAGCTCTCAATGATGGAAGGAGGTTTTGGCTCAAAATCTCATGATACATGGCCCCATTCATTCTTTCCTTAACATGGATCAATCGTCCTGTCCCCTTAGCAGAAAAACAGCCCCAAAGCATGATGTTTCCACCCCCATGCTTCACAGTAGGTATGGTGTTCTTGGGATGCAACTCAGTATTCTTCTTCCTCCAAACACGACGAGTTGAGTTTATACCAAAAAGTTCTATTTTGGTTTCATCTGACCACATGACATTCTCCCAATCCTCTGCTGTATCATCCATGCATCAATTTTAGTATAAACTCAACTCGTCGTATTTAGAGGAAGAAGAACACTGAGTTGGATCCCAAGAACACCACACCTACTGTGAAACATGGCGGTGGAAACATCATGCTTTGGGGCTGTTTTTCTGCTAAGGGGACAGGACGATTGATCCGTGTCAAGGAAAGAATGAATGGGGCCATGTATCGTGAGATTTTGAGCCAAAACTTCCTTCCATCATTGAGAGCTTTGAATGGTTGAAACAAATGTTTATTTTCCACCATAATTTACAAATACATTTTTAAAAATTCCTACAATGTGAAGTCCTGGATTTTTTTTCACATTCTGCCTCTCACAGTTGAATAGAGTTTTTTATTGTCATTATTGCAATGAACAGGTTCAAAGAACAACGAAATTGGAGCAGCTCCTCCTAAGGTGCATATACAATATGGAGTGTACCTATGATGAAAATTACAGACCTCTGTCATCATTTTAAGTGAGAGAACTTGCACAATCGGTGGCTGACTAAATACTTTTTTGCCCCACTGTATGTAAAGAAGTGGCCCTTCATATATATATATATATATATATATATACATATATTTTTTTTCTTCTTTTTTTTTCTTTTACACTTAGAGCTTCAGTTTTCTGTGGAAATGTTTCAAGAACGTCCGTAAATGTATTTGAAATTCCAGCACGCATGTGTACAAAACCATCTTCTTCCCCACTCATTATTCATCATTAGCCGCCTATTTTCTCCCGAGCACATGTAGGCCAATTGTGAGCATCGCATCTTTTAAACAATGTTTGTCTGCAAATCTAAGACTCACACTTTCCATTATCACTGCCCTTTTTTTTCAATCCACACAAGAGGAGTGTTCTTGTTGTTAATCAGGATATTGTTGATGAACCCTCTTCACTTTATTTTCTGGTGTTCTAGTCAGCATAAGATCTTTCCATGCAGGGATCTTCAGCTACAACCCCCAAAACCAGTGAAGTTGGCACGTTGTGTAAATCATTAATAAAAACAGAATACTATGATTTGCAAATCCTTTTCAACTTATATTCAATTGCATAAACTGCGAAGACAAGATATTTTTTTTTGCAAATAATCATTAACTTAAAATTTAATGGCAGCAACACATTGCAAAAAACTTGGCACAGGGGCATTTTTACCACTGTGTTACATGGCCTTTCCTTTTAACAATACTTAGTAAACGTTTGGGAACTGAGGAGACCAATTTTTTTGAATTATTTGCCATTCTTGCTTGATGCACAGCTTAAGTTGTTCAACAGTCTGGGGTCTCTGTTGTGTTATTTTAGGCTTCATATTGCGCCACACATTTTCAATGGGAGATAGGTCTGGACTACAGGCAGGCCAGTCTAGTACCTGCTCTCTTTTACTATGAAGCCACGCTGTTGCAACATGTGGCTTGGCATTGTCTTGCTAAAATAAGCAGGGGCGTCCATGATAACGTCGCTTTGATGGCAACATATGTTGCTCTAAAACCTGTATGTACCTTTCAGCATTAATGGTGCCTTCACAGATGTGTAAGTTACTCATGCCTTGGGCACTAATACACCCCCATACCATCACAGATGCTGGCTTTTGACCTTGGCGCCTATAACAATCTGGATGGTTCTTTTCCTTTGTTCCGGAGGACACGACATTCACAGTTTCTAAAAACAATTTGAAATGTGGACTCGTCAGACCACTGAATACTTTTACACCTTGCATCAGTCCATCTTTGATGAGCTCGGCCCAGAGAGGCCGGCTGCGTTTCCGGGTGTTGTTGATAAATGGCTTTTGCTTGGAATAGTAGAGTTTTAACTTGCACTTTCAGTTGTAGCAACAAACTGTAGTTGATGACGGTGGTTTTTCTGAAGTGTTCCTGAGCCCATGTAGTTAAATCCTTTACACACTGATGTCACTTTTTGATACACTACCGCCTGAGGGATCAAAGGTCACGGGCATTCAATGTAGGTTTTCAACCTTGCTGCTTACACACTGATTTCTCCGGATTCTCAGAACTTTTTGATGATATTACGGACCGTAAATGGTGAAATCCCTAAAATTCTTGCAATAGCTGGTTGAGAAATGTTATTCTTAAACATATTTGCTCACGCATTTGTTCACAAAGTGGTGACCCTCGCCCCATCTTGTTTGTGAATGACTGAGCGTTTCATGGAAGCTGCTTTTATACCCAGTCATGACACCCACCTGTTCCCAATTATCCTGTTCACCTGTGGGATGTTCTAAATAATGATGAGCATTCCTCAACTTTCTCAGTCTTTTTTGCCACTTGTGCCAGCTTTTCTGAAACATTTTTGCAGGCATCAAATTCCAAATGAGCTAATATTTGCAAAAAATAAAGTTTTCCAGTTCGAACGTTTAGTAGGTTGAAAAGGATTTGCAAATCATTGTTATCTGTTTTTAGTTACGATTTACTCAACGTGCCAACTTCACTGGTTTTGGGTTTTGTAAAATACAGACATAACAATTCCTCAAGAATTTATTTTATCGCAAACTGCCATGATTTCAAATGTGGACTAGAATGGTCTAAGGTAAGGTTGCATGAGAGAGACCAGGGATTCTCAAACTGTGGTACAAACATCTTGTGGTACACCAAAGTACAGTGATTTATTTTCCTATATTCAAACACAGTGTTACTGTTCAAACCGTATGTAATGTAACAGTGGCCAAAAATATGAAACATACTTGATAAATTAATACTTAGGCATGCTACGCTACTGCATTTTAAGGATACTCATTATAGTGGTACTTATAGAGACAAGTATTTTTTGAGGTGGTACTTGGTGTAAAAAGTTTGAGAATTGCTGATATAGACGAAATAAGTGATATACATTTGGCTCACAATAGAACTTAGTATCGTGATCAGAGGTGGGTAGAGTACCCACCATTTCTACCGTTATTTAAAATAATATGACTCTACTACTAAAAGTAAAAAGTAGTCATCAAAATAATTACTTGAGTTAAAGTAAGTAAATATTCTTTGAAAAAGCTACTTAATTATCGAGAAATTTTTGATTAAATTAAAAAAGTAAAATTTAATTTATTTAGTAAATCTTTTTTCATGGTCTTTGTGTTACAATTGTAGTTGGTGTGTGTGTGTGTGTGTGTGTGTGTGTGTGTGCGTGCGTGCGTGTGTGCATGTGTTTGTGTGCGTGCGTGTGTGTTTGTGTGTGTGTGTACACATTAAAAACATCGACAATTTAGTGCAACATGTTTCCTCTAGCTGCAAGTAGAATTTTTGTAGGCTGATTGATGAACATTTTTACTGACACAGATGACAGTACATGATATAAAAGTTATTTTTACCAGGTTGAAAGTAACCATTGAAGATTTGTGCTGCCTCGTCTGAGGTCCTGTCACTTTTTACAGTCAGTACGTTTCGATGCACTTAATTAGTCTGAAGTCATACTATATATGAGCTACCCGTTTCTTTATTGTTGTCTACTGACTAACCAAACATACACACATTATTTTTCATCTGTATTAATTCCATTGTGTGTATAAAAAACAATTATTGTCAGAATACATATTTTAGTAGATATTTTCTGACGAGTTCTTACAAACAGCTGGGATGTGCTGGCCTCATGTCACACAATTAGCGACATGGCAAGTGTTTTCTTTGGAAACATTCTGACACTTCTGAAACAAGTAGGTTTGTATTTTATCATGTACATTAATAATACACTCCTTACTCGTCTTATCATATACTTTAAAATTATGGACATCATATACTCACTCAACTCAACTCTGTACACTGCTGCTGGAATTTTAATTTTCCCAAAGGAACTGGTTTTGGTGCTAGAGGGGTGTATAATATAGCCTGAAAGAGTCATGGATGCATAGCATTCTGGGTAATTGTTTCGTTGCGTTTATAATGTGTTACAGTGTGGATGTTCTCCAGAAATGTGTTTGTCATTCTTGTTTGGTGTTGGTTCACAGTGTGGTCTATATTAGTAAGAGTGTTAATATAGTTTATATCACAACCTTCAGTGTAGTCTGTGTCACCCAGTATGCCTTGAAGTCGTGTACGTGTATCTGCGGAAGTCACATCCAACATGCTGCTGTACTGGCAAGTTGTCTGTACATGTTGTAGAAGGCGTCAAAGGCAATGGCTTCATGGCACGCCCTCATTACTGTTACAGTATATGGGTGACCACCAGCAGATATTCGCCAGAATGATTGCGGCTCCCTTTGTCTTCTTTATTTTGTGAAACTGGTCATAATTGCTCTTTGAGTGGTAAAGGTTGCCGACCCCTGCTGTAGGTCTACATGCTCCTTAATGTTTTTTGGGTTTTTGCATTTAGGCAAAGCTGTGCTGCAACTGGGAAGTGCCTGCTCAAAAATGTTATTTCAAGGCTGGAAACTGCAGAATGTCTACATAAGATGAAAAAATATGGATTGAGCTGTGCTTCATCATGCCTAGTTCTTTTCTGTGTCTGTCTTTTTTAATCCGTAATATGAATTCTCAGTTGACTTAACTGAATATTCTTGTATCAAGATCAAAAGTGTTGTGATATGTGTTGGAAGTCTTGTGGTTAGGCAGGGACTTGAGTGCGGTACACATGTTGTTTATTTCCATCAAAGGAAACTGCGTCGTGTCCCATCCCTCCTGTTTTATTCCTGCAGTGATGCAGGCTTTTTGTGAATTTTTTAAACTCTTCAAGCACAACGCTGCGGCTGAAAGTAACAGTAGTGGATTCTTTAAACTATGGTTGTACGGTATACCGGTATTGGTATAGTCCCGCGATTCTAATGAATCATATTCGGTACTATACCGTCTCTGAAAAGTACTGGTGTCCCACCACTTTGCCTCCCCGTCGTGGTCACGTCGTGACATTGCTGGTTTATTAACAGACGAGCATGTTCGGCAGTGCACAATCACAGAGTACTTCCAAGCAGACACGGTGTGTAGACAGAAAAGGGAGAATGGACGCATTTTGGCTTAAAAACCAGCGATAAAGGTGAAGTTATAACACCGAAACACCCTCAGGAAGAGGTGCTTTAATACATGGCGAGCTAGCTAGCGGCTTACTGCCATGTTTTAGCTACTTCTAAATCACTAATCCTCGCCTCCATGGAGACAAATAAAGTACGTTTCTTACAAGTATCATCCCTGCAGGACGAGGAATAGCTAAACATGAATGTAAACAAATGCCATGGGTGGATCGACACCTGACATCCACTGTAACGATACCAAGTACAGTAGCATATTTAGTCTATTCTACTATGATTACATCAATATTTTTTAGCATCACAAAATATTTTTGTGTTTTTTTTAATCTATATTATGTTTGTAAACTCAGGAAATTGGGACAGTGTGGCGCAGTGAAAGAGCGGCCGTGCGCAACCCGAGGCTCCCTGGTTCAATCCCCACCTAGTACCAACCTCGTCACGTCCGTTGTGTCCTGAGCAAGACGCTTCACCCTTGCTCCTGATGGGTGCTGGTTAGTGCCTTGCATGGCAGCTCCCTCCATCAGTGTGTGAATGTGTGTGTGAATGGGTGAATGTGGAAGTAGTGTCAAAGCCCTTTGAGCACCTTGAAGGTAAAAAAGCGCTATACAAGTATAACCCATTTATCATTTATTAAATATGTCCCTGGACACATGAAGACTTTGAATATGACTGTAATGACTTGGTATCGGATTGATACCTAAATTTTTGGTATCATCCAAAACTAATGTAAAGTATCAAACAACAGAAGAATAAGTGATTATTACATTTTAACAGAAGTGTAGATGAAACATGTCAAAAAAAGTAAGCAGATATTAACAATAAATGAACAAGTCATTTTCTACCATTTGTCTTTAATAATTTTGACAAAAAAAATAAAAAGGAAAATGACACAATATGTTACTGCATATAGATACTGTAGATAGTATTTTATTGATTCCTTCAGGAGAGTTCCCTCAGGAAAATTAAAAATGTGCATATGTCAGCAGAGTAAATTAGGAGACTTTTTTTAGTTGCTTAATACTAAAAGACAAGTTGTCTTGAATGTTCACTATTTTATTTAAGGACAAATTTGCAACAAGAAACATATGTTTAATGAACCGTAAGATTAAATAAATAAATTTTTGTGGTCCCCTTTATTTTGAAAAGTATCAGAAAGTACCAAAAAGTATTAAAATATATTTTGGTACCGGTACCAAAATATTGGTATTGGAACAACACTACTTTAAACTAGTAAGGATTTCATGCTTTGTTGTCTCTGTTTCTAGTTTATAGGCCTTGCCTAAGACAATTCCCATCTAGATTCTCTGAAACATTGAAAAGCAAAATTCAGGCAAAAGAATAGCAAAGTATTTTTTTTTCTTCCACTCAGATGACACACTGGCTTTGATTTGTGTCATCCTTGAATATGTTGCTCACCCGCCTCCAGCACTTATCACACCTACAGTCCCTCTGTGTGTTTACCATAGAGCAACCTGCCTCCTGGCCCCAAAAAGACGAAATAACAGCCGACAGTAAGGAGGTCCTCATTTTTGGCAGTGACATTTTGTCTTATTTTCCCCGTAAAGCATGACACATTAATGTTGACTTTTCCTACAGCCGTGAGAGAGGACCCCCAAGCCGCTGATCCACATTCACAGGCAGATCATTATGGGATGTCAGGTCTGCGTAACCCCTTCCCCATGGTTTCTAAACATTGGGACGATTTTGTGCGTTCAAATGTTACCAAGGAAACATGTTCGCAAAGTGTAAGCCTGTGGACAATTACACCCACAGTGGATGTCGGCTGTTGTGATCTTGATAAGATAAATCTGATCTGGCTGTCATGTCAGTGCTTTTTGGGCTTGACCTTAAAAGACAAATAGAGATGTAGTCTATGTTGTGCTTGATTTCAGCCTCAATCTGCTACCTTAAAGGCCTACTGAAATGAGATTTTCTTATTTAAACGGAGATAGCAGGTCCATTCTATGTGTCCTACTTGATAATTTCGCCATATTGCCATATTTTTGCTGAAAGGATTTAGTAGAGAACATCCACGATAAAGTTTGCAACTTTCGGTGCTAACAGAAAAGCCCTGCCTCTAACGGAAGTCGCAGACGATGACGTCACATGTTGAGGGCTCCTCACATATTCACATTGTTTATAATGGGAACCTCCAACAAAAAGTGCTATTCGGACCGAGAAAACGACAATTTCCCCATTAATATGAGCGACGAACTAGAAAAAAAATAAAAATAATAAGTTAAAAAAAAATTCCGATGTTTTTAGAAAAATTTACTTGGATAGTTTTGGGAAATCCCTTATCTTTCTATTGTATTGCTAGTGTTTTAGTGAGTTAAATAGTACCTGATAGTCGGAGGTGTGTCTCCATGGGTGTCTTGACGCCAGTGTCTCAGGGGAGTCGACGGCAGCCATGGACGGCGCAAGCTCAGCTTTTCTCCGGTAAGAAGTGACTTTTTTCCACAATTTTCTCACCAAAACCTGCTGGTTGACATTCCGTCTTGATTCATGTTTGCCTTACTGCGCTCTGATCCATAGTAAAGTTTCACCTACAGGAATTTTAAACAAGGAATCACAGTGTGTTTGTGTGGCTAAAGGCTAAAGCTTCCCTACTTTATCTTTCTACTGTGACTTCTCCAATATTAATTGAACAAATTGCAAAAGATTCAGCTACACAGATGTCCAAAATACTGTGTAATTATGCTGTTAAAGCAGACTACTTTTAGCTGTGTGTGTGTGCAGCGCTCATACTTCCTAAAAACCTGTGATGTCTTGCGTACACGTCATCATTACACAACGTTTTCAAGATGAAACTCCCGGGAAATTTAAAATTGTAATTTAGTAAACTAAAAGGCCGTATTGGCATGTGTTGCAATGTTAATATTTCATCATTGATATATAAACTATCAGACTGTGTGTGGTGGGTAGTAGTGGGTTTCAGTAGGCCTTTAACGTACAACAGGTTTTCTCTTTATAAACGTGCAAAATATATATATATATATACATATATATATATATATATATATATATATTTTAATTATTTCAAGCTGCTGTTATTAGTGGTGAGTAAAGCTAGATATTATTGTGAGTGATGTTTGTTAGCAGGATTGCATAATAATACTTTTCCATTTCCCTGGGCATCGAACGGATTACGACTGCATGGTTCAGGTTGTTTTAAAAGACGTTCCAGCCCGCATTTGAGCAGACTTCATTAGTTCATGCTCAGACTAGATGGAACAGCTCCAGTCCCACTGGATACTTACTTGGACCCTGCACAGTCCCTCAGACTGGAGCTGTGATATCTGTTCTTTAAGCATGAACTGATGGAGGCGAAACGTCTTCCAATAGAACCCCTTGGCAAAAATGATGGAATCGCCAGACTTGGAGAATGCTCATTCAGTTGATTAATTTGGTTGAAAAAAAGGAGATAAAATAAATCTTACATAACGATAGTCATTTCAAATTAGATTAGATGAGATTAGATAGTACTTTATTTATTCCGTCAGGAGAGTTCCTTCAGGAAAATTAACATTTTGAGCACAATCCCATTCAAGATCAGACAAACATTACAGGGAGACAGAACAGGATCGCTCACGGGTCTGCCGGCTTCCAGCGCCACTTACAAAAAAGATGAGATACAGGTAAACAATGGGGGGGAA
This sequence comes from Nerophis ophidion, assembly GCF_033978795.1. Taxonomy (NCBI): domain Eukaryota; kingdom Metazoa; phylum Chordata; class Actinopteri; order Syngnathiformes; family Syngnathidae; genus Nerophis; species Nerophis ophidion. The sequence continues at coordinate 32,706,923 of NC_084615.1, forward strand.
TGGGAGAAAGAAATAGAAGATTAAAATAAGCTAAACAAATCGGTCTTAGCCTGGGCCCTGGAGAGGGGGTGCAGACTGAGGCCAAGGGAAAAAACAACTCATAGCCATAAAACACATCCCTCTTACATGTGTGTAAGAGGGAAACATCAAACATCAAAGAACACAAAGGACATTAAAGACATTAAAGCAGCAGATACAACCAGACACTTCTACATACAGCTATGAATAAAAAGTAAAAGAAACATATCCACTGTGGTGGCCTCTGCGGTGTTCCACGCCATCGTCCGCTGGGGTGGAGGGAGCTTGGCCAGAGACAGGAGCAGACCCAACAAAGCAACCAAGACAGCCGACTCCACTCTCGGCCAGTGTCCAGGCCGCATGGATGAGCGAGGATACGTCCAAGGTGACTGAGGTGTCCGACACCTGCTCACCTAGCCAAGACACAGCGAAGCCTCTCCGTCCCAGCGCTCAGTGCTAGCTCCGCAGTCCTGTCCCCTCATCCGCATCTCCTCCAGTCCCTCCAAACCGACTCCGGTGTGGCAGACACCCAGCAGCTGGTCTCCATGGCCGAAAGGCTCCCGGGAGGCAGATCCAGAAGTCCACAAAAAAGCACCACAGAGGTCACGAAAGTGCCACCCCTTGTCACACAGTCCCAAAGGGTCCCGGACCAAAAGGCAAGAAAATATAATAACACATGAAAACAAGAGGGAAACACAAAATAATGACGCAAGAGCACAGCTCCTGCCAACAGCAGCCACTACAGCAATCACTACAGCAGCGCCATCTTGGGAAAATGACAACTTTCTAGCTACTGAAACCATTCAAATTTATCAACAATTTATATTGTGGCAGTTGGTAATAAGGCAGCCCGGTGGAACAGGGGTTAGTGCATGTGCCTCACAATATGAAGGTCCTGAGTTCAATCCCGAGCTTGAGATCTTTCTGTGTGGTTTTTAAAAGTTCTCCCGTGACTGCGTGGGTTCCTTCCGGGTACTCCGGCTTCCTCCCACATCCAAAGACATGCACCTGGGGATAGGTTGATTGGCAACTCCAAATTGGCCCTAGTGTGTGAATGTGAGTGTGAATGTTGTCTGTCTATCTGTGTTGGCCCTGCGATGAGGTGGCGACTTGTCCAGGGTGTACGCCGCCTTCCGCCCCAATGCAGCTCAGATATGCTCCAGCACCCCCCGCGATCTCGAAAGGGAAAAGTGGTACAAGTGTATGGATGGATAGTTGGTGATAGTTAAATTTGTTGATCAAGCAGGGTAAAAAAAATATGAAATCACTCAATTATGAGGAATTAATTATCCATTCATCCAACCATTTTCTACCGCTTGTCCCTTTTGGGGTTGCACGGGGTGCTGGAGCCTATCTCAGCTGCTTTCGGGCGGAAGGCAGGGTACACCCTGGTATCATAAAAAAACACTACAACACACCACTAGTACTTTGTGGCACCAGCTCTGGATTTTATAACAGCTTGCAGTCTCTGAGGCATGGACTAAAGGTGACAAAAAGTACACTTCATCAATCCTGTTCCAACTTTCTCTGATTCAATCAATCAATCTAAGTTTATTTTTATAGCCCTTAATCACAAGTGTCCCAAACGGCTGCACAAGCCACAACGACATCCTCAGCTCAAATCCTACATCAAGGCAAGAAAAAACTCCACCTAATGGGCTACAATAAATAAAAAAAAACCTTATGTGACCGGTGCAATGGACATTGAGTGGATTTAGTTAATAGTGTGAAAGTACAGTCCATAGTGGGGCCAGCAGGGGATCATCTTGAGTGGACACAAGTCAGCAGCGCAGCAACGTCCCCAACTGATGCACAGACGAATGGTTTTCTCTTTATAACCGTGCAAAAAAAAAAACATAAAACATTATTTAAATTATTTGAAGCTGCTGTTATATACATACATTGACTTTGAACAACTAGCGCAAAATCTGTGGTCACCTAATACCCTCTCCACCCAGGAGAGGGGGGCAGAGCAGAAAAGAGATGGCAGATCAACTGGTCAAAAAGGAGTGTGAAGTGAAGTGAATTATATTTATATAGCGCTTTTCTCGAGTGACTCAAAGCGCTTTACATAGTGAAACCCAATATCTAAGTTACATTTAAACCAGTGTGAGTGACACCGGGAGCAGGTGGGTAATGTGTCTTGCCCAAGGACACAACGGCAGTGACTAGGATGGCGGAAGCGGGAATCGAACCTGCAACCCTCAAGTTGCTGGCACGGCCACTCTACCAACCGAGCTATGCCGCCCGTGTCTATTTAAAGGCTAGAGTATACAAACATGTTTTAGGATGGGACTAAAATGCTTCTACTGGGGTAGCATCTCGAACTGAGGGCATTCCAGAGTACTGGAGCCCAAATAGAAAACGCTCTATAGCCCTTGGATTTTTTTGGGCTCTAGGAATCACCAATAAGCCAGGGTTCTTTGAACGCAGATTCCTTGCCGGGACATATGGTACAATACAATCAGCAAGATAGGATGGAGCTAGACCGTGTAGTATTTTATACGTAAGTAGTAAAACCTTAAAATCACATCTTAAGTGCACTTAAGTCAGTGCAGGTGAGCCAGTATAGATCTAATATGATCAAACTTTCTTGTTCTTGTCAAAAGTCTATCAGCCGCTGTTTGTACCAACTGTAATATTTTAATGCTAGACATAGGAAGGCCCGAAAATAATACGTTACAGTAATCGAGAGGAGACCTAACGAACGCGTGAATAATGATCTCAGCGTCGCTGGTGGACAAAATTGAACACATTTTAGCGATGAAATGGAGATGAAAGAAGGCTGTTTTAGTAACACTCTTAATGTGTAACTCAAATGAGAGAATTAGGTCAAAGATAACAGCCAGATTCTTTACTGATTGCTGTATTGAAATCAGCTTTGCAGGTTGGAGTCTAGTCATAGAACATACTTCTTCAATTTCCACTACAGATTTTCAATTGGATCGTGATCATTGACCTTATGTATCTTTCTTCAAGGAAAAGGTTGACAGTGTTTGCTCTATGACAAGATTAATTATCATCTTGAAAATAATGTCATTATCCCCAAACATCCTTTAGATTGACGGAATAAGAAAAATGTACATGTCAACTTGTGCATTTACTTGGGAGGTAATTACAGCCAAGTGCCATTAATCGACACGCACCACCATATCATCAAATTTGTATATTTTCTCCAAGCAGTCGTTTTCAGAAATCTCATTAGAACGGCACCAAACAAAAGGTCCAGCATCATCACTTTGCTCAATGCAGATTCGCGATCCATTACTGAACACGCACTGAACAAAAATATACCGTATTTCATTGAATTCCCGCCAGGCATGTAATAAGCGCCTGGCTTGAATTACTGCCGGGTCAAACTCGCTCCCCAAATCTATTAGCGCATGCTTACTTTTACCGGCGGGTCAGATTCGTGTCGTCACGAGTGACGCTTCCCCTGTCGTCTTTTTCAAAACGGCGGAAGAGTTTTTATTTTGCTTTTAATATGTGTAAACCAGGGGTCTTTTTCCACAGCCATACAGATCACACTGATGGTTGTGATATAAAACAACTTTAACACTCTTACTAATATGCGCCACACTCTGTGAACCCACACCAAACAAGAATGACAAACACATTTCGGGGGAACATCGGCTCTGTAACACATTATAAACGCAACATAAGAATTACCCAGAATGCCATGCATCCATGACATTGAATACCCGCCCCCCCCACCCCCTCCCGCCCTCTTCGTGCATTGGTTGAGGTGGCCGGGGTTGGGGGCGGGTGTATAATATAGCCAAGAGTCATGGATGCATGGCATTCTGGGTAATTATTTTGTTGCGTTTATAATGTGTTACAGAGCCAATGTTCTCCAGAAATGTGTTTGGTGTGGGTTCACAGAGTGTGGCGCATATCAGTAAGAGTGTTAAAGTTGTTTATATCACAACCATCAGTGTAAAAGGTATGGCTGTTGACCAAGTATGCATTGCAATCTCGTATGAGAAGCAGCGAAATGCATGCGTCCGGCCGGCACGTAGATAGCATGGTGTAAAGGTGGGGCGCGATGACATGTTGTACAGCAGCAGTCCCCAACCACAGGGCCGCGGCCGCAGAATAATTTTTTACTTTTTTTTTTTATCACACTCAAATTTTAACTGTATGCCATTGGTAAGCGCAGGGGTGAGAAGAAGTTTTAAAATGATTAGCGCCTGCTTACTTTTACCGCGTGCCTTGAATAAGTGCAGGAGTGAGAAGAGGTTTTAAATTAATTAACGCCCCGGCGGCTATTCAAGGAAATACGGTATACACAACACTTTTGTTTTCGATCGCATTTTCCATGAATTGAACTACAACTTTCACTTTATAAACAAAATACCCATTCCTCTCAAATATTGTTGACAATCTGTTTGTATCTGCGTTAGTGAGCACTTCTTCTTTTCCAAGATAATCCATCCCTTGAACAGCATCATTATTGCACAATACGAAGGTCCTGAGTAGTCCTGAGTTCAATCCCGGGCTCGGGATCTTTCTGTGTGGAGTTTGGATGTTCTCCCCGTGACTGCGTGGGTTCCTTCCGGGTTCTCCGGCTTCCTCCGAGCTCCAAAAACATGCACCTGGGGATAAGTTGATTGGCAACACTAAATTGGCCCTAGTGTGTGAATGTGAGTGTGAATGTTGTCTGTCTATCTGTGTTGGCCCTGCGATGAGGTGGGGACTTGTCCAGGGTGTACGCCGCCTTCCGCCCGATTGTATCTGGGATAGGCTGCAGCGACACCAAAAGAGACAAGCGGTGGAAAAATGGATGAATAAATGGACATGACATAGATATTTATACTTCCTCCAAACGAGCTGTTCAGAATTTGCCCAACTTGTGACGTTTTTTTCATTGGTGACGTCAGCAAATATTTCCACAGATGGTAAAGTTTTCCCCAAAGAACTTTGCGCAATTTGTAATCGTAGTCAATAAGTTCTTTATTGTTCTCTATCCTCTTGTTGTGGGGCGAACTGGCTCGTATACGCACATGCATCCTCCACTGTTGCCATTTCTTTTTGCGGTATGAGTCAACGTCCTCCACGCCCAAGAATGCGAGTAAAGTGCAGTCGCTTTCCAAACAAAGAAACCACAGACCAAAGTGGTTCTTGCACTTTTTTTTTATTTTTTATTGCCAGACTTGCTCCTGCTGCTTTATTTGATTTGTGTCTCAGAATGTCTCACCTCCACATTGGGAGCTAAAGCCAGAGAAGTAGGTCAGTGTGTTTAGAGGCTTAGCATGCTACAAATTTTCTATAAGCGTCTGTCCCCAAAACGCTTTTCCGCCAAGTACCAAACCCCTGGAGGAATGCGGTTACCATACATGAATACCCCCAAGGCCCATTAATGCTATGCTCTGGCATGTCCTTTGTAAATCCGCTGACTCTGCAGATTTCGACATTGGCCGTGAGGCTCTCAGCTGTTAACCTGCTCCTAACTGCAGGTCATGTGTCCGGAGTCGCGAAAGGTCGAGTGGGAGCGTTCAAAAGGGGGACTTGAACCACTCGGGTGCGGCGGCATGCCAAGCAGCCGTTTCTACTCAAGAGTTTAAGATGCTAATCCAAGCTGAGAGCGAGGTGGTTGCTATTGTTGTGCTCCCTCTACAGGGCAGCTGCTCGGGTGCCATTGTCACATACATGCATTATTTATAGGCTCTTTTACTAGTCACTATATCTAAGAAATGTGTGTGGTTCGTACATGAAAACTGATGTCGTCTTTGTGTTTTTCTCTTTTGGGTACGACCTCTGGTGGGACATCTTGATTCGCGTAAAGGTAAGAGATTTCATTATTCCACTTAGTATCAAATAAAACAAAAACAGCACCTTGTAAAAAAAGTTCAAGTAAATGCATCTGATAAATCACCCATGGGACTGGACCGAGGTCTTACAGGCAGATTAGTGCTCATTGGTTTCCAATAGGAAAGGTCGTTTGCATAGTGTCAATTTCAAATCCACTTTTGACCTTCTTGGTCAACCTGACACCCTGTGACTTTATTTTGTAAACATACACAGGGAGTGTGTTGGACACTTTAGTCCGATAAATTCCAGATTTTACAAACTGTTGGAGATGTATTTGCAGTTTCACAGTATTTGTTGGATCGAACTTTCATGCCTTAAACTGAGATTTTGAGGGAAGTGGTATTTATTCATCTCACCTTTGTTGTAGGGAATCAAAGCAAATGTCAAGACCCCTTTAGGAAAATATATTTTTTGACAAAAATGTGGTATTTTTTTTATCGTGTTTTCACTTTGAGCCTGATTTACTAAAAGTTTGCATGTACTAAAACACGTGCAAAACTGATAAAACACGCAAAGCTGATCTACTAAATGTGTGCAAAGTGGATTATGTCTGTTTAGTGAGCAGAATAAGGCGTGCAATTCATTTTGCGTCTTTGTCTTCATTAATAAGCAAAATGTATGCTGATCATGAAAATGCCTGAAATACTGAACGGAGAAGATGCAAATATAGTTGTTTAGCACGCACAATATGATTTATCAACACTCATCACCGTTTGCAAGCTCTATTTTGCGTTTTATTCAACACAGTTCCACACACGGCTGCAAGGATCAGTGTTAGCGCTGCACAGACAGACGATGAAAAATAGACAATCCTTCATCCTGCGTGTGTGTGTGTCAACATTTTGGATGGTCAGAAATGAAAAATAAGAGACATATGGTCTATTCAGCAACATAGTTTTATAATGTTATAGCTGCCGGACTGTGGACGACGATGCTGTTCTGTGGTGGTTTTGTTCAGCAGCAGTTACACATCCAGGAGGCTCAGTGTGGCTGAGCCGATCAACTGCCAGGACAGAGAACACAGCGCTCTGTGATTGGTCCGCCATCATCCAATAGTGTGCTGCGTATGATGTCACTGAGACAAAGCTACTTCACTCATTACTGAATAGATTGGTAGTTAGTGTCAAATAGATGTTTTAAGAATACCATATTTTCCGGACCATAGGCAGCACCGGATTATAAGGCGCACTGCCGATAAGCAGGTCCAGTCATGTCTATTTTCATACAAAAGGCGCACCGGATTATAGGGTGCATTGCAGGGGTCTTATTATATTTTTTTGTAAATGTAAAACACTTCCTTGGGGTCTACATAACATGTAATGGTCGTTATTTGGTGAAAATGTTTCATAGATTATGTTTTACAGATCATCTTTAAGCCGCTTTCTGACAGTCGCTTCATGATGCGCCGTTTTGTGGCCGGTCTTATTTACGTGACAGCGTCTTCTCCCCGTCATCTTTGTTGTAGCGGTGTAACGTGCAAGGACGGGAGTGGAAGAAGTGTCAAAATATGGAGCTAACTGTTTTAATGGCATTCAGACTTTACTTAAATCAATAATAGTGCAGCATCTTCTCATCCAGAATCAACAACAACACAAGAAATGTGTCCTGTGTAAAACCGTCCGACCGGAACTCTCTAATAACTAAAGTTCCTTAGGTGAATAATGTAAACTCACTACACGGGTATGTTTTAGCGCTTTCGTGGTGAGCTTACTGACAGATATAAGTAAGAACTTAACACTACTTTATATTAGAAATGGCAACAGCGGAGGATGAATGTTCCATAACAAGAAGATAGAGAAAAAGAAGAAGCTTATCAACTATGCTGTCGGCACAGACCACAAAGGCGGACATGAGCAAATTTTCAGGATTTATTTTAATCCCAAATACAGATCAGCAGGTAGCAGAAGGTAAGAAAATTTGGTTTTACATAATATTGTGAAACAAAACACCAGATAATATGTCTTACTTTTACACACACCATAATAATACTCGTATGTTGAAGCACAGTAAAATCCATCAAGCGGTGTGTCTTCATAGCTTACCAAAGTCGTACTAAAACATGTTGATAGATTTTTGAGCGCCATGTGTAACGTTCTATTTTTTCAATGAAAATGTTGATGTTTTCTTGAGTCATGTTGCAGTCTTCACATATCTCTTATGTGTGACTGCCATCTACAGGTTAGACTCATCATTACACTATATACAAAATAAAATAGCTTTGAGGTCAGTAAGCACAACCAACATCATTCCGTACATTAGGCGCTCCGGGTTATAAGGCGCACTGTCGAGTTTTGAGGAAATTAAATTATTTTTAAGTGCGCCTTATAGTCCGAAAAATACAGTAAATGTTTTGTAAAATCTTTAAAAAAAAAAATAATAGTCAATGAACCCTGAAGTGGCACAGGAACAAGGTATTCAGATTAGTTTGGTAGTAAATGTAGAGATATTAGTATGCTCTGTACATTGATTGATTGAAATAATGTGAATCTTTATTTTTTCTTTTAAATATATTTATATATAATTTTTTTTAGAATTAGCCACAGGTGGTTGATGCTACTAATGATTCCATGCCAGACTTCGGACTCCCTTGCTAGATCCGAACATGATTGCAGCTTAAATAAGACAAACCTTTGCTCTCAGTAGCAGTTTATTCTGCACAAACTAAGCTGCCGGTGGCTGCAAACAAGCCAGCACCCCATGGCTTCCTCTTATTACCCTCTGACACCCTCTCTCTGTTTCAACTCGCTCACAGTCAACGTTTCCTAAAGCTGCGATGCCCACGTCGTGTCTGCTCTCATTCTGTGTCCTTGCAACTAATTGGAAATGGTATCAGCGTGTGCGGACAACCGCATGGGGTTGCTGTGCGTGGCTTGTGGAATTACAGATGCAGTTCTTCTTGTTGTTCTTCTCGTGTGGAGGAGAATTGATTTGCTGGGCTGGCAGTGCGGCGGCATTAATGCAAATAAATGCGCAATGCCGTAAACGGTGACAGCAGAGGTGTCAAACACATCTGAACAATACACTCGCGTGAGCGCACATGTCAGATATTATATGATTGTTGTTGTCTTCTATAGATTGTCTCTTAAAATGTTCCTGGGTCAATAAAATAGTATCCTGCGATTATAAAATATTTGTGTTCAATTTTAAGCACAACTTCGTCTCTAGTCAAATTTCAACATCCTCAGCATTTAACAGTGTAAAAATAAGTCAACCTATTGTTAGTATTATAACAAAATTATTACTTTAATTGAGCAACCATTTGTATTTTTTGAAGTATTCTCTTATCACATTCATATATCAGTATTACATGTATTAAATATACCATTAGAATATGAATCATTGATTAAAATGTGAGGGTAATTAGTGGTTAATTTGATTAACTGCATTGATTGTTTTCATATTAGATATCAATCAATCAATCAATGTTTATTTATATAGCCCCAAATCACAAATGTCTCAAAGGACTGCACAAATCATTACGACTACAACATCCTCGGAAGAACCCACAAAAGGGCAAGGAAAACTCACACCCAGGGGGCAGGGAGAATTCACATTCAGTGGGACGCCAGTGACAATGCTGACTATGAGAAACCTTGGAGAGGACCTCAGATGTGGGCAACCCCCCCCCTCTAGGGGACCGAAAGCAATGGATGTCGAGCGGGTCTAACATGATACTGTGAAAGTTCAATCCATAGTGGCTCCAAGACAGCAGTGAGAGTCCCGTCCACAGTAAACCATCTCAAGCGGATCAGCAGCGTAGAGATGTCCCCAACCGATACAGGCGAGCGGTCCATCCTGGGTCTCGACTCTGGACAGTCAGTACTTCATCCATGGTCATCGGACCGGACCCCCTCCACAAGGGAGGGGGGGGACATAGGAGAAAGAAAAGAAGCGGCAGATCAACTGGTCTAAAAAGGAGGTCTATTTAAAGGCTAGAGTATACAGATGAGTTTTAAGATGAGACTTAAATGCTTCTACTGAGGTAGCATCTCGAACTGTTACCGGGAGGGCATTCCAGAGTACTGGAGCCCGAACGGAAAACGCTCTATAGCCCGCAGACTTTTTTTGAGCTCTAGGAATCACTAATAAGCCGGAGTCTTTTGAACGCAGATTTCTTGCCGGGACATACGGTACAATACAATCGGCAAGATAGGCTGGAGCTAGACCGTGTAGTATTTTATACGTAAGTAGTAAAACCTTAAAGTCACATCTTAAGTGCACAGGAAGCCAGTGCAGGTGAGCCAGTACAGGCGTAATATGATCAAACTTTCTTGTTCTTGTCAAAAGTCTAGCAGCCGCATTTTGTACCAACTGTAATCTTTTAATGCTAGACATGGGGAGACCCGAAAATAATACGTTACAGTAATCGAGACGAGACGTAACAAACGCATGGATAATGATCTCGGCGTCTTTAGTGGACAAAATGGAGCGAATTTTAGCGATATTACGGAGATGAAAGAAGGCCGTTTTAGTAACGCTTTTAATGTGTGACTCAAAGGAGAGAGTTGGGTCGAAGATAATACCCAGATTTTTTACAGAGTCACCTTGTTTTATTATTTGGTTGTCAAATGTTAAAGTTGTATTATTAAATAGAGGTCGGTGTCTAGCAGGACCGATAATCAGCATTTCCGTTTTTTTGGCATTAAGTTGCAAAAAGTTAGCGGACATCCATTGTTTAATTTCATTAAGACACGCTTCCAACTGACTACAGTCCGGCGTGTTGGTCAGCTTTAGGGGCATGTAAAGTTGGGTGTCATCAGCATAACAGTGAAAGCTAATACCGTATTTGCGTATGACGTCACCTAGCGGCAGCATGTAGATGCTGAAGAGTACAGGGCCAAGGACCGAACCCTGGGGAACTCCACACGTTACCTTAACATAGTCCGAGGTCACACTGTTATAGGAGACGCACTGCATCCTATCAGTAAGATAAGAGTTAAACCATGACAGGGCTGAGTCCGACATACCAATTCGTATTTTGATACGCTCTAATAAAATATTATGATCGACGGTATCGAAAGCAGCGCTAAGATCGAGGAGCAGCAACATAGATGACGCATCAGAGTCCATCGTAAGCAATAGATCATTAGTCAGTTTTGCGAGGGCTGTCTCAGTCGAGTGATTTGCCCTGAAACCGGATTGAAAGGTTTCACATAGATTGTTAAACGCTAAGTGCTCATTTAGCTGCTCTGCAACAATTTTTTCGAGGATTTTCGAAATAAAGGGAAGGTGAGACACCGGTCGGTAGTTTACCATGAGGTCAGGATCGAGGTTAGGTCTTTTAAGGAGAGGATGAATAACCGCTTTTTTGAATGCAACGGGAACAGTGCCCGAGGAAAGTGATAAGTTTATAATATTTAGCACTGATGGACCTAATAATACAAAAAGCTCCTTGATAAGTTTCCCAGGAAGTGGGTCAAGTAAACATGTTGTTTGTTTTATTCCATTTACACGTTGTAACAATCCTTCTAATGTTATTTCATCAAAACGAGAGAAACTATTTTGGATATTTGCAGTATCCGCCGTATATACAATCGTATCTGTGCTACTATAACCCCGTTGTAGCTGGGACGCATTGTCTTTAATCTCCTTTCTAATAAGTTCAATTTTCTTATTAAAGAACTTCATAAAGTCCTCTGCCGAATGGGTGGAGCTACTGGAAGGAGTCCCTTGTTGGGTTAGCGATGCTACTGTACTAAACAAAAATTTTGGATCGTTTTTATTAATGCGGATGAGATTTGAGTAATAATTAGTTTTAGCTAAGGTAAGCATGCGTTTATAAGTTATTAAACTATCACTCCATGCTTGATGGTGCACCTCAAGTTTAGTCGTGCGCCATTTGCGTTCCAGCTTTCTACATAATAATTTCTGAGCTCTAGTTTCTTCAGTAAACCATGGCGTACGCCTTTTTGGAGCCTTTTTTAACTTCAGCGGTGCTATACTATCAATGGTTTCGCGCAGGGCGTTGTTAAAGTTGTTAGTGAGGTTATCAATAGAGCCCACATACTTTGGGAACGGTGCCATTACCGAGGGCAGTAGGTCCGCAAGAGTCGTCCTTGTGGCAGCATTAATGTTGCGGCTGCTATAGCAGTTATTATTATTATTAGCTTGCCGAACATGAGTCTGAACTTCGAATTTTATAAGGTAATGATCGGACATTACCTTAGTATACGGGAGTATCATAACTTTGGAGACGGTGATACCTCTGACAAGCACTAGGTCTATCGTATTACCGCTGCGATGCGTCGGTTCATTTATTATTTGTGTAAGACCACAGCTATCAATTATAGTCTGGAGCGCCACGCACGGTGGGTCCAATGGGGTATTCATATGGATATTAATATCCCCCATTAAAATTATATTATCGGCGTGCGTCACTAGATCAGCAACAAACTCTGAGAATTCACTAATAAAGTCCGAATAGGGCCCTGGGGGGCGGTAGATAACGGCCAGGCACAGAGGCAGAGGTGTGGCAGACTTCATAGAAAGCACCTCAAACGATTTATATTTATTATTTAAGTTAGGACTAAAGTTAAAGTTTTCGTTGTATATTAGTGCGACACCCCCTCCCCTTTTGAGGTGACGGGCAATATGCGCATTCGTATAGTTAGGAGGGGATGCCTCATTTATCGCAAAAAAGTCGTCTGGTTTAAGCCAGGTTTCGCTAAGACCGATGACGTTAAGGTTGTTGTCTCTAATGACCTCATTGACTAATAACGTTTTGGGAGACAAAGATCTGATGTTTAGAAAGCCCATATTATAGGTAGTGGGCTGTTTTAAGGAGTTGTTGATAAAATTATCCGTAGTAGCAATATTAATAATGTTGCGTTTATTATGCGCAGTGTACTTAAAATAATTACGACCATATCTAGGAATTGATATGACGGGAATTTTCAGATTGTCTACTTGGCGCTGCGATAAACTGAACGCATCATAATTTGCCACCTCAGTAGAACGCATGTCTAACTCTGACGTAGTCATAGACACAGTAGAAAAAACATTTTGTGAGTTGTGTATTATTCTACGAAAATTGCTATGTGTACAGGGATCATCCAGCCTGGCGCTGGCTAGTTCTAACTTAACTGACTCCATACCCAGGCTAGCAGGCTCTGTAATTGCCTGTGACCGGGCTTGCTCTAGTGCAGTTAGTCAAATGTGGCTCAATGCGAAGTCTATGTTCCGAGACAAGAGGATAGCGCCTTCCTGGTTAGGGTGAAGGCCGTCTCTCCTCAGCAAGCCAGGTTTGCCCCAGAAAGAGGGCCAATTATCAATAAACGTAAATCCCTGTTGTCTGCAGAAGCTATCCAGCCACCTGTTAAGAGAGACTAATCTGCTATATCTCTCATCATTGCCTCTCCCAGGCAGGGGGCCAGAGACAATTACTCGATGCCTGGACATCTTTCTGGCGAGATTACAAGCCCTGGCTATGTTTCTCTTTGTAATCTCTGATTGTCTCATCCTAACGTCATTGGAGCCAACGTGTATTACTATATTCGCATAACTAGTGGTGCGGTTAGCCTGCCGTACGTGTTTACTAGACCTGTTGCGAGTTAGCTCCCTAAGATTAGCTTCAATGTCAGGTGCTCTGCCCCCGGGAATACACTTAATTGTGGCTGGTTTGCTAAGCTTTATGTTTCGGGTGATGGAGTCCCCTATGACTAAAGTGTGGTGCCCGGTAGACTGGGGTGTAGGACTAGCTAAAGGGCTAAATCTATTATGCGTCTCAACCGGTACACCGTAGCTTGTAGGCCGATTAGGGCTGCTACAAGCTGGGCTAGTTAGCTCGCTACAGCTAACGCTAGCAGATGTGTCCGCAACATCTAAAGTTACGAAATTACACTGCTCTAACTGGCGGACACGGCTCTCTAGCAAAGCCAACCTATCCATGAGTAAAGTGCACGAAGCGCAGGAAGCCATACTCACAGAAACTTTCCGTCGCCGAGTGGGGTGCCAGCTGTCTTCGGGAAGTGGTGGTCACGGTGGCGGGGGAGAAGCTTCCTTCAGACCGGCGCTGCCTTTCTCCGCTAGCCTCGTTAGCTTAGCAGCTAGCTAGCTGAGGGCGAAGTGGTGAGACAGAGATCGGGTGATTTGCAAGTTAAATTGAACTATTAAATATGTTCGATGAGTTGTAAATAAAGCTGCAAAACAGTTAAAATCACACAGATAGAACGATACTTAGCTTTTTTGCAACAAGAGCAGTCAGCGAGCAGTCATTCACGTTGACCCGGAACCGGGTTATCAATATAAATCATGTTGAAATAGCGCTGGGTGCATATAGCCTTTTTTTAATATCGCGATATTTTTAGGCTATATCGCGATACACGATAAATATCTCGGTATTTTGCCTTAGCCTTAAATGAACACTTGATACATATAATCACAGCAGTATGATGATTCTATGTGTCTACATTAAAACATTCTTCTTCATACTGCATTAAAGGCCTACTGAAACCCACTACTACCGACCACGCAGTCTGATAGTTTATATATTGACGAAATCTTAACCTTGCAACACATGCCATTACGGCCGGTTTAGTTTACTAAATTGCAATTTTAAATTTACCGTGGAGTTTCTTATTGGAAACGTCGCGGAATGATGACGTGTGCGCGTGACGTCACGGACTGTCAGGAAATATTAGCGCAGCACTATTTGCGGTTAAAAGTCGTCTCTTTTCATCGCGCAACTAAACAGTATTCTGGACATCTGTATTGCTGAATCTTTTGCAATTTGTTCAATTAATAATGGAGAAGCTTTAGCCTTTAGCCACACGAACACATGGTGATTCCTTGTTTAAAATTCCCAGAGGTGAAGCTTTACTATGGATCAGAGCGGTCAAGCGAACATGGTTCCCGACCACTTGTCAACCAGCAGGTTTCGGTGAGAAAATTGTGTTAAAAGTCGCCTCTTACCGGAGATCTGTGGAGTTTGCGCCGTCCTTGTATCTGCCGTCGACTTCCCTCAGACACTCTCCTCAAGACACCCGTGGACACACCCCTCCGACTATCAGGTACTATTTAATCTCACTAAAACACTAGCAACACAATAGAAAGATAAGGGATTTCCCAGAATTATCCTAGTAAATGTGTCTAATAACATCGGAAATCCGTCCCAATGCAATCCCGTTTTTTTTTTTTAACTTTATTATTATTTTTTTTTTTTTTCTAGTCCTTCGCTATCAATATCATCATCCACAAATTTTTCATCCTCGCTCAAATTAATGGGGAAATTTTCGTTTTCTCGGTCCGAATAGCTCTTGCTGCTGGAGGCTCCCATTAAAAATAATGTGAGGACGTGAGGAGCCCTCACCCTTGTGACGTCATCGTCTGCGACTTCCGGTAAAGGCAAGGCTTTTTTATCAGCACCAAAAGTTGCAAACTTTATCACGGATGTTCTCTACTAAATCCTTTCAGCAAAAATATGGCAATATCGCGAAATGATCAAGTATGACACATAGAATGGACCTGCTATCCCTGTTTAAATAAGAAAATCTCATTTCAGTAGGCCTTTAATATATGCTCAATTTAAACTTGCATCCAGAGAAGGAAATCACAATTACGTCAATTTACCAAAACTGTATTCATTAAAGTTATTAGCAGGTGACTTTTCAAATGATGCTACATATTATCAGTATTGCTACTTTTGGTAGCAACGCTTGTGCCCCACACTTGACAAATTAAAGTTGTCTATTCGACATATTTGTGGTTTGTGCAGCCCTTTGAGACAATAGTGATTTAGGGCTATAGAGTAAACATTGATTGATTGATTGATGATATTCCCGCTTGAAGCTGGACCACCGCCAGACGATGGACCCCCTGCGGTTTTTCTTGGGAATTAATTCTTCCTTCATTTGTTACCAGATTCGCACCTTCTTTCTCTCGTATTACCACTCAGCTAACGTTAGCCACGCTGCTACTTCTCTGCTGGGCCAGGGCGTATACGTATGTGAAGTATGACGTGACAGTATGTGACGTGTGTAAGTTTGTGCGCATGCTGTCTGTGAGGAGACACAAGAAGGAGTGGGAAGAGCAGCTAAAAACAACTGCGTGAGAACGTATACTCAAATATTACGATATAGTCCAGCCCCATGTTGAAAGTATTATTTCTTTTTATGATTTATTTATATATTTCTTGACAATGTTTAATGACCTTTATTAAACTTTTATCAGGACTACAGCTGAGGTCTTAGGTGATATTCGAGATATTGAAGTGTAACAAAAAGTCAGCCACTGTCACTATTAGAACATAAAAGTACAAGTTGAACGTATAATTCACATTCAACGTTGCATTGTTTAATGGTAAATAAGTTATACTTTTATAGCGCTTTTCTACCTTCAAGATACTCAAAGCACTTTAACACTACTTCCACATTCACCCATTCACACACTGATGGAGGGAGCTCTAACCACTACCCATCAGAAGCAAGGGTGAAGTGTCTTGCTCAAGGACACAACGGACGAGATGATGTTGGTAGAAGGTGGGGATTGAACCAGGAACCCTCAAGTTGCTGGCAGGGCCACTCTACCAACTGCACCGCGCCGTCCTTACTCTACCATTTACAAGTTGTGTAAATGGTAAATAAAAACGGAATACAATGATTTGCAAATCCTTTTCAACTTATATTCAATTGAATGGACTGCAAAGACAAGATACTTAATGTTAAAACTGAGAAACTTAATGTTTTCATGAAAATAATCATTAACTTAGAATTTAATGGCAACAACACATTGGAACAAAGTTGGCACAGGGGCATTTTTACCACTGTGTTACATGACTTTTCCTTTTAACAACACTCAGTAAGCGTTTGGGAACTGAGGAGTACAATTTTTGAAGCTTTTCAGGTGGGATTCTTTCCCATTCTTGCTTGATGTATAGCTTATGTTGTTCAACAGTCCGGGGTATCCGTTGTGTTATTTTAGGCTTCATAATGCGCCACACAATCATTGGTGCTTTAACTTTTACATTTTCAATGGGAGACAGGTCTGGACTACAGGCAGGCCAGTCTAGTACCCGCACTCTTTTACTATGAAGCTACGCTGTTGTAACACATGGCTTGGCGTTGTCTTGCTGAGATAAGCAGGGGCGTCCATGATAACGTTGCTTGTATGGCAACATATGTTGCTCCAAAATTTGTATGTACCTTTCAGCATTTCGCATTGGACAATTTGCTCACACATTTGTTCACAAAGTGGTGACCCTCGCCCCCATCCTTGTTCGTGAATGACTGAGCATTTCATGGAAGCTGCCTTTATACCCAATCATGGCACCCTACCTGTTCCCAATTAGTCTGTTCACCTGTGGGATGTTCCAAATAAGTGTTTGATGAGCATTCCTCAACTTTTCTCAGTAATTTTTTGCCACTTGTGCCAGCTTTTTTGAAACATGTTGCAGGCATCAAATTCCAAATGAGCTGATATTTGTAAAAAATAACAAAGTTTTCCAGTTCGAACGTTAAGTATCTTGTCTTTGCAGTCTACTCAATTGAATATAGGTTGAAAAGGATTTGCAAGTCATTGTATTCTTTTATTTATTTTTTTACCATTTAAACAACGTTCCAACTTCACTAGTTTTGGGTTTTGTATAATCAAATATATTTAATAGGCACTATTAGGGATGCCCACAATTTTTCATTCACATATGAATATCAATTCTTATTTATTGTAATTCTAAATTGACATGCTATTTTAAAAAATCGATAAATCAGCCAACAGGAGCCAATCGAAGCTTTTGTAACCTGTAATTTGTTTTGAAAACTTGTCATTATTGTGCACCAAACACGAAATTGCAAGAATCATTTTGAATCGAGATTAGAATCTGAATCATCACCCCAAGAATCGGAATCAAATTGGGAGTTCTTGTACAATTCCCATTTCTATATCCTAGATTACCTATAGTAAGTAGATGATTACAATATTAAATGGGTAGTACTTGTATAGCGCTTTTCTACCTTCAAGGTACTCAAAGGGCTTTGACACTACTTCCACATTTACCCATTCACACACACATTCACACACTGATGGTGGGAGCTGCCATGCAAGGCGCTAACCAGCACCCATCAGGAGCAAGGGTGAAGTGTCTTGCTCAGGACACAACGGACGTGACGAGGTTGGTACTAGGTGGGGATTGAACCAGGGACCCTCGGGTTGCGCACGGCCACTCTCCCACTGCACCACGCCTAGACACTTTGTCGTATTTACAGCTTTTTTGCTTAATCAATTAGGTAAATGAGCATGACGGCGCGTCGTCACGTCATGACATTGCTGGTTTTGCAAGCAGAGGAGCATGTTCGGCAGCGCACAATCACTAAGTACTTACAAGCAGACACAGTGTGTAGACAGAAAAGGGAGAACAGACGCATTTTGGCTTAAAAACTAAAGATAAAGGTGAAGTTATAACACTGAAACGCCCTCAGGAAGAGGTGCTTTAAGACATAGCTAGCTAGCTACCTAGTCAGTAGTGCTTTAGCTACTTCTAAATCACTAATCCTCGCCTCCATGGTGACGAATAAGGTAAGTTTCTTACAAGTATCATCACTGCTGGACGAGGAATAGCTAAACATGTTTCATGACACACCGTGGGAGGATACGATAGCTAACCGCTAACAGCAAGCTAGCACCCTGAATGTAAACAAATGCCATGGGTGGATCTACACCTGACATCAACTGTAATGATACCAAGTACAATAGCGTATCTTTTCGATACTGCAATGATTACATCGATATTTTTTTATCGTCACAAAATCTTTATTCCTTTTTAAAAAAATGTATAATATGTTTATAAACTCAGGAAATATGTCCTTGGACACATGAGGACTTTGAATATGACCAATGTATGATCCTGAAACGACTTGGTATCGGATCGATACCTAAATTTGTGCTATCATCCAAAACTAATGTAACGTATCAAACAACAGAAGTATAAGTGATTTTAACAGAAGTGTAGATAGAACATGTTAAAAGAGAAAGTAACGAGATACTAACAGTAAATTAACAAGTGGATTAATATTCAATTTTTACAGTTTGTCGCTCATAATTTTGACAAAATAGAATGAGAAATGACACAATATGTTACTGCATGCATCAGCAGACTAATTAGGAGCCTTTGTTTGTTTACTTACTACTAAAAGACAAGTTGTCTTGTATGTTCACTATTTTATTTAAAGGCCTACTGAAACCCACTACTACCGACCACGCAGTCTGATGGTTTATATATCAATGATGAAATATTAACATTGCAACACATGCCAATACGGTCTTTTTAGTTTACTAAATTGCAATTTTAAATTTCCCGCGAGTTTCTTGTTGAAAATGTCGCGGAATGATTACGTGTACGCGTGACGTCACGGACTGTATGGAAATATTAGCTAAGCACCAGTTACAGTTACGGCTAAAAGTCGTCTGCTTTAATGGCATAATTACACAGTATTTTGGACATTAGTGTTGCTGAATCTTTTGCAATTTGTTCATTTAATAATGGAGACTATAAAGAACAATGCTGTTAGTGGAAAGCGGTGGATTGCAGCTGTCTTTAGCACCGAGACACAGCCGGTGTTTCTTTGTTTGTTGTGAAGCTTTAACACAGAGCGGTCAAGCAAACATGTTTCTCTACGTCAACCAACATGTTTTTGGATGGGGAAATTGTGATATATATTTTACCGGAGAAATCATTGGATTATTCGTCGTCCTGCCGCAGCTGTTTAAAAGGCAGCTGTGAGCTTGGCTCCTCAGCTTCTCTCTGAACCACTGCGTGTTCACCGCAGCCATCCGACCTCGAGGTATGTCTTTACAATCTTTAAAATCTCACTAAAACACTATTAAAACAATAAGCAGATAAGATATCTTCCAGAATTATCCTAGTAAATGTGTCTGAAACGCTCACACTGCCTCCGCCCGGAGCTGCCGCTTTTTTTTTTTTTTTCCTCTCTAGTCCTTCACTATCAATATCCTAATTCACAAATCTTTCATCTTCGCTCAAATTAATGGGGAAATTGTTGCTTTCTCGGTCCGAATTGCTCTTACTGCTGGTGGCTCCCATTAAAAACAATGTGAATATGTGTGGAGCCCTGCAACTCGTGACGTCACACGCACATACGTCCAGTAAAGGCAGGGCTTTTTTATTAGCGATCAAAAGTTGCGAACTTTATCGTGGATGTTCTCTACTAAATCCTTTCAGCAAAAATATGGCAATATCACGAAATGATCAAGTATGACACATAGAGTGGACCTGCTATTCCCGTTAAAATAAGAAAATCTCATTTCTTTCTGTAGGCTTTTAAGGAAAAAATTGTTCTTCGATTGCAATAAGAAACATATGTTTAATGTATCGTAAGGTTTTTTTTGTTAAAATAAAGCCAATAATGCCATTTTTTGGTGGTCCCCCTTATTTAGAAAAGTACCGAAAAGTATCGAAATACATTTTGGTACCAGTACCGGTACTCAATTATTGGTATCGGGACAACACTAGTTTGAATTAAAAAATAACCTAGAATATTTTTTCCTAAAATGTCTCAATTATTTCAGAACATTTATATTTATGTATTAGTATATTTCATTATTATTTGTTCATTTATTCAAGATGATTGCAGCGCTTTGGAAATGATCTTCAAAAAGCGCAAAAATGAATGAATAAAATCCATCACCCATCAAAGAAATAGTGGTTGGCAATTTTTCTGTGTTTCCTCCCTTACTGCTTGACGCTTCTGACCCTCTGCTGGCTCGGCCATCAGATGTCCGCGCCGTTGCTGATTATTGCGATACGACATTAATAGGAAAAACGCTTGGTTGTCAGAAAGACTGACTCGCATTCAATTTCATCCAGATCTTGTTTCTGGCGCTGATTAATTAATAGATTTGCACCGAATCCCAGGTTTTATTACCCACGTGTTGCTCTTCCTTTAAACTGTAAAAGCACATTGCCTTTGATTTATTTCAGCAACTGTGTCGTCGCCCACATTACGAGCTAATGATATCCCCCCTGTGCTAAAATGCCATTATCATTATCTGGTATGAATAGACGTCCTCATGCAGAACTCTTTCATTAGCCTTCATCTCGTCAACCGCATGCTCTCATGAAGACACTAATGCCTTGTGTTCACACAATAATATACACTGGCCGTGCACTCTCAGACCTTGTAGTGCATACAAAAACATTGTTTTATATGAAAAGAAACCATTTGAAAACCATTTTCTACAAATAATGTTTTTAAACTTTAAAAATAATTTGGAGTGCATGAGAAAGCAGAAAGTCGCTCATCTATTACTGAGTACACTGTATTGCACAAAACAGCAGCAACACAGCCAATGTTGCAATAGTGGTTAGGGAGCAAACTGCTCATTAATACAGCTGGGAAGTTCCCCTTTTTGATTTGTTTTAATACAAAACATGCATTAAATAAAATTCAAGTCATAATTTAACATAAATAAAACAGAATTATAATAGAAATCAATTACCGTATTTTTCTGGACCATAGGGCGCACCGGACTATAAGGCGCACTGCAATAAATTTGTCTATTTTTATATATAAGGCGCACCAGGTTATAGGGCGCATTAAAGGAGTCATATTATTATTATATTTCTCTAAATGTAAAACACTTCCTTGTGGTCTACATCAGTGGTTCTCAACCTTTTTTCAGTGATGTACCCCTGTGAACATGTTTTTTAATTCAAGTACCCCCTAATCAGAGCAAAGCATTTTTGGTTGAAAAAAAGAGATAAAGAAGTAAAATACAGCACTATGTCATCAGTTTCCATCTATCCATCTTCTTCCGCTTATCCGAGGTCGAGTCGCGGGGGCAACAGCCTAAGCAGGGAAACCCAGACTTCCCTCTCCCCAGCCACTTTGTCCAGCTCTTCCTGGGGGATCCCGAGGCGTTCCCAGGCCAGCCGGGAGACATAGTCTTCCCAACGTGTCCTGGGTCTTCCCCGTGGCCTCCTACCGGTTGGACGTGCCCTAAACACCTCCCTAGGGAGGCGTTCGGGTGGCATCCTGACCAGATGCCTGAACCACCTCATCTGGCTCCTCTCCATGTGAAGGAGCAGCGGCTTTACTTTGAGCTCCTCCCGGATGGCAGAGCTTCTCACCCTATCTCTAAGGGAGAGCCCCGCCACCCGGCGGAGGAAACTCACTTCGGCCGCTTGTACCCGTGATCTTATCCTTTCGGTCATGACCCAAAGCTCATGACCATAGGTGAGGATGGGAACATAGATCGACCGGTAAATTGAGAGCTTCGCCTTCCGGCTCAGCTCCTTCTTCACCACAACGGATCGGTACAACGTCCGCATTACTGAAAACGCTGCACCGATCCGCCTGTCGATCTCACGATCCACTCTTTCCTCATTCGTGAACAAGACTCCTAGGTACTTGAACTCCTCCACTTGGGGCAGGGTCTCCTCCCCAACCCGGAGATGGCACTCCACCCTTTTCCGGGCGAGAACCATGGACTCGGACTTGGAGGTGCTGATTCTCATTCCGGTCGCTTCACACTCGGCTGCGGTTTCTGATTTATTAAATTGTATAACGGTGCAAAATATTGCTCATTGTTAGTGGTCTTTCTTGAACTATTTGGAAAAATATATATAAAAATAACTAAAAACTTATTGAAAAATAAACAAGTAATTCAATTATGAATAAAGATTTCTACACAGGGCTTCACAGTGGCAGAGGGGTTAGTGCGTCTGCCTCACAATACGAAGGTCCTGCAGTCCTGGGTTCAAATCCAGGCTCGGGATCTTCCTGTGTGGAGTTTGCATGTCCTCCCCGTGAATGCGTGGGTTCCCTCCGGGTACTCCGGCTTCCTCCCACTTCCAAAGACATGCACCTGGGGATAGGTTGATTGGCAACACTAAATTGGCCCTAGTTTGTGAATGTGAGTGTGAATGTTGTCTGTCTATCTGTGTTGGCCCTGCGATGAGGTGGCGACTTGTCCAGGGTGTACCCCGCCTTCCGCCCGATTGTAGCTGAGATAGGCGCCATCGCCCCCCGCGACCCCAAAAAGATAATAAGCGGTAGAAAATGGATGGATGGATGGATTTCTACACATAGAAGTAATCATCAACTTAAAGTGCCCTCTTTGGGGATTGTAATAGAGATCCATCTGGATTCATAAACTTAATTCTAAACATTTCTTCACAAAAAAAGATATCTTTAACATCAATATTTATGGAACATGTCCACAACAAATCTAGCTGTCAACACTGAATATTGCATTGTTGCATTTCTTTTCACAGTTTATGAACTTACATTCATATTTTGTTGAAGTATTATTCAATAACTATATTCATAAAGATTTTTGAATTGTTGCTATTTTTAGAATATTTTTTAGAAATATCACGTACCCCTTGGCATACCTTCAAGTACCCCCAGGTGAGTGGAAGAAGTGTCAAAAGATAGAGCTAACTGTTTTAATGACATTCAGACTTTACTATAATCAATAACGGAGCAGCATCTCCTTATCCGGAAACAACAATACAGGAAATGTGTCCCATGAAAAACCGTCCGACTGGAGCTCTCTAATAACTAAAGTTCCTTGGGTGAATAATGTAAACTCACTATACCGGTATGTTTTAGTGCTTTCATGGCAAGTTTACTGACAGATATAAGTAAGAACTTTACACTACTTTATATTGGAAATGGCAACAGCGGAGGATGAATGTCCCATAACAAGAAGTTACAGAAAAAGGGCATGAGCCTCACAATACGAAGGTACTGAGTAGTCCTGGGTTCAATCCCGGGCTCGGGATCTTTCTTTGTGTGGAGTTTGCATGTTCTCCCCGTGACTGCGTGGGTTCCCTCCGGGTACTCCGGTTTCCTCCCACCTCCAAAGACATGCACCTGGGGATAGGTTAATTGGCAACACTAATTTGGCCCTAGTGTGGGAATCTATCCATTTTACTACCGCTTGTCCCTTTTGAGGCCGCGGGGAGTTGCTGGAGCCTATGTGAGTGTGAATGTTGTCTGTGTTGGCCCTGTGATGAGGTGGAAACTTGTCCAGGGTTTACACTGCCTTCCGCACGAATGCAACTGAGATAGGCTCCAGCAACCCCGAACGGGACAAGCGGTAGAAAATGGATGGATGGATGGATGGATCCAGAATTCATCATAATTCTCGGTGTTGCGCCTTGAGTAAGGATTTGACCCCAGGATGCAGAGAAGGTATGCAAGGTTGAATCACAATAAAGATAGTCTTTAATAAGTATAAAAAGGGATAACTCAAGGCGATGGGGCAAAAGTGCACACCATGGAAAGAACTAAACTGAAGGAAGACTCGATGGTCAGCAAAAAGGTTAAAAAAAAAAACTTCTCTCAATTACTGAGGAACTAGGGAACAAAACACCAGAGGTAAGGAATGATGATAAGAAAGAGAAAGCACGTACTGAGTAGATTGGATGCAAGTCGGGCAAGAGCGCATGGAGAGCACAGGTGTCAACAACCGGCGAGGAGCAGCTGACTGTGGGGAACTTATATAGTGCCGGGTAGTGAGTAGTCGCAGGTGTGCCTCGTTGGACCTAATGGATAGAGGAGAACTAACACAAAAGCAATACGGAGAAGACAGGAAAATAACAAATACACAACACTCGCGCAGGTAAAAAAAAAAAAAAAGAAAATGTTTAGTGCAAACGAGTGTCTTTCTTGCCATTCCTGGCTATAAGTTGAATATCAAAGTTGACCAACATGATTTATAATATCGAATTAACTTTCACAAACTGAGAGGAGATGCAGCAGCTCACCGGCTCAGTATGTAAATAGCTGCATTAGCTAGTTACCGCTCTGTGATCACAGCACCACTAAAAGTAGTTCCTCAGCATTACTGAGCAGAATAATGCTGCACGGGAGTTGGTACCACGTTACAAAATGTACAAAAAGGTTACCAAAGTTATACGTCAATGGATTAAATGAATTGTCAATCCAGAAAATGACAAGAGTAGAATACAAAACAAAATGCAAATATTCACACAGCCATTTCTTGCTTTGAAGCATGCATAGAGTATTTATGCTGGTGCAGCCATGTTGGTCGCTGCCTGACATCATAAAACTGTTGGCATTTCCGAAATTAAGCGTGGTAACCTCGGGAGTGATTGACTGCATGGGACACCTTGCCTCTAAATTTTCATGCAAAACTTGCTTGTAGTGACATTTACAGCAAGGCAGCTTCAGTTTCTACGACTGAGACTTAGCTTGACTGTATGGAGTTCAGTCATGTGAAGTCTATGGCTATACAGAGGAGCTTGTAGCTAAGCTGCCACTCACACTTTGTATGCAACTCCTGCAGCTGCGATTGCAATTACTATCTGGTCGTCTTTGTTAGCCTTTGCTGCAGGTGAGGGGAAGACGAGGGGGTTGTTTTTCAAATCAGACAGCTTTCTCGCCGAGATTATGTGGGGCAAGAAGAACCTGGAAGCTGGCAGAGTGTGATGTGAGGAATAGCTAAGTAGTCTGGGTAATTATTTTTAAATCAATATTGTGACAAGCGAAGCTCCGCAGTGCCAAATCCTGTTCTGTCAGATCTGAGCGCTCTTATATCCTCTGTGGAATCACAAATGTTGCTGCTGTGATTGACTCCCACCTTTTCACAGGATGGCCATTTTAGCGTTTCCCACAGATTGGCAATCTATTTGTGGAGGGGGTTCATGCCAATATGACATCACTGTGTAATTTGCATAAAGGGGGATGTTAAATGTCTTATCTTTTAAAAGGATAAAATAAATGTTATATTAAATTATCTATTATATTTGATGTGTATGTTTTTTATATATATATATATATATATATATATATATATATATATATATATATATATATATATATATATATATATATATATATATATATATATATATATTAGGGCTGGGCAACGATTAAAAATTTTAATCAAAGTTAATCACACTATTCCTCAGATTAATCGTGATTAACTGCATTGTCTACGCAATGCCCAATAATGAATTCAAAAGTAGAGTGTAGTGCACCTTTATTGGAATATTCTCCCACATGAACAAAAGCGCCAAAACATTTGTTGTGCAAACACAATTTAAATCAGTCCTTGTTAAACAGTAGCAGTTAAATAGCATATTTTATGAAAATCAACTCAAAAAATGTAAATACAAACATTTAAGCTTATTACTACCACTGCCAGGGTATTTAAGTTATCCTGTTTGTTATGGAAAATAAATATAATCTACATACAAATCTCTGAGCCACAATCATAACATCTGAACAGGCAATTTCTGAGGTAACAGCAGAAACATTTTTTTTTATCAGGGATCTTATGTTTAAAAAACCTATATTATTGGTAGTGGGCTGTTTTAGGGAATTTTTGATCCAATTATCCGTAGTAGCAATATTAATAATGTTGTGTTTATTCTGCGTAGTGCACTTAAAATAATTATGACCATATCTAGGAATTGATATGATGGGAATTTTCCGATTGTTTGCTTGGTGCTTTGATAAACTGAACGCATATACATGGTACTATA